>NW_007260563.1:455522-479487 GCF_000164805.1 Carlito syrichta | reverse complement strand
CCAGACTGGAGTACAGCGGCCGCTCCAGGTCACCGCAGCCTCGACCTGCTGGGCTCCGGCGATCCTTCCGCCTCAACCTTCCAAGTAGCTGGAACTACAGACGCGCGCTACCTTGCCCGGCTAATTTTTTGTTTTATTGTAGAGATGAGGTCTCACCAAATTGCCCAGGCGGGTCTCGAACCCACGGCCTCAGGCAATCCACTCACCTCAGCCTCCCAAGGCGTGGGATTACAGGCTGAGCCACCGAGCCCGGCTTAGGCCGTATATTTTAACAATTTGCACCCCATGTACAAAACATATAGTAAAAAAAATACTGTCTTTATCAGGGATTCTTGATTTATCGAAGATAGGCTTTAGTCATGGTAGAGTGCAAACCTTGAGAATAAAAACAACTAAAAAAATTTTAATATATATTATAGTAAACTCATACAAAGAGTTCAGAAGTCAGACACAAATGAAATGCTAAATAATTTGGTATTCAGGTTTTCTCTATCACCCAGGCTGCAGTGCAGTGGCATACTCAAGGCCACAGCAACCTCAACCTGCTGGGTTTAGGCAATTTTTCCACCTCAGCCTTTCAAGTAACTGGAACTACAGACACACACTACCACGGCCAGCTAATTTTTTGGTATTGTAGAGATGAAGCATTGCCAAGTTGCCCAGGTTGGTTTATAACCCAAGGACTCAGGGAATCCTCTCACCTCGGCCTCCCACAGTGCTGGGATTATAGGCATGAGCCTCTGCTCCCAGTCGTGTTCAAATTTTATTGATATATTTTGGAAGGGAAGAAAAAAGAGGCATAATATGCAACAATTAAAAGTCTGTAAAATATGGCATAGGTTAAAAAAATCATGCCTTAGTTTTACACTAAAGAAAGACCAGGGGCTAATTTTGATAAAATATCTTAAAGGCTAGGCTGATTTTCTTCTTTCCTCCCTTGCTCCCTCCCTCCCTCCCTCCTTCTCTCCCTCCTTCCCTCTCTTCCTTCCTTATTCATTCTTTCTACCTTTCTACCTTCATTGTTTCCTTTAATCTTTTATTTCCTTCATTCTTCTTCCCTTGTACAATAACTTATTCAAATGCTCTCTAGTTTGTGAAGTTACGGATACTAATGTGACTGAAGGTGGAGGGGTTACAAAAAATAAAACTCAATAAAGGAGAGATCTGTTTCAAACAAAAATACTCTGGCTGGACGATTTAGTTTTTAGTTAAAAGAAAACTTTGGATTATTTTAGGATACAGACAAGAAAAGAAAAATCACCTCCTACTATTTATAAAAGGTTTTGCCTTCATGAAGACTGATAGGGACAATTATAAGCTGCCCTTGTATTTGGCAACTATACTTGGGTTTATAGGTAAATATATGCATTCATTTCATTTCAAAAATGTTATTACATAATTCATGAATGCTTATGTAATCTCAAGGCACCCAAATTAATAAAATTGTTTATCAAGCTATATTTAATCAAATAACACTTTATAAACTAAAGCAATGCCTATCCATATGGAAATATATATATGTACTCAGGGTACCCATTGCTTGCATAAGCCAGAATTAACTTTTGCAAAAGTAGTTCAGTTCCCAAAACTTTGTTAAATTATTTTGATTTGAATTTGACATTTGCCAAGGTGTGAGCTGGAATTTTGACAGACAATGGAAGGTAAGTAAATTGGTATAATGTTTTAACCTCTAATGTGCTTCATATTCATCTATTCAAGATGTTATTTTGAAAATGTTGATAAATAGTTAAGTTTATGTGTTTATGTTAAATGGATAATAACATCAAAAATTAACTATATTTAGAACAACAGCTTTTTGAATATTTGTGAAAATCTGTGACAATTTACATTAAAATACGGGCACTTCAAGTCTTTCTACAGTATCAACAATATAAACTTTTGAATAATATAACAGTTTGATAAGCACACTTTATTGTATCAACTATTCCAATAATAGTGCTAAGAAAAAAATACAAATAATAAAAAATGAATATCAGTTAAGGGCATATTATATTACAAAATGGTTATAGCTATTTACATGAATAAAATTAAGATATTTATATCAACTTTTATAATGTTAATTATATGATAAATAAAATATTCCAGTAAAAGTGATATACTTAATTCATGAATATTATGAAAATGCAAATAATGTTGATAATGCATTATCTTTATGACCAGAAATAGAGGCTAATATATTTATTTAGATGATGCTTTAGTGAAGTGAAATTTTTATTTCTTCTACTCACTTGATTTACAATTTTAAAGTTGGTATACTTTGTCCTATGTTTTTATTTAAATAAGATTAGAGCTCAGCCTATTTGAATATGTAACTAGATTTTTTAAAAACTGTTTTTGCATGTCTACTGTTTGCCTTGTATTTTCAGATATGTATTTATATCTATATATATAGGAATGTTCTTTTTGCTTTGAGAAATGTATTAAATTGCTAGGATTATCATAATCCTAAAGAACTCCAAATAATAACTTTGTGTTTTTTAATGGTTTAAACAACCAAATTGTATTATATAATTTTGCACGCTAGAAATCTAAGATCAAGATATCGGCAGAGTTGGTTTCTTCCAGAGACTCTGAGAAAACACTCTGTTCCATGCCTCTCACCAAGCTTTTATTGGTTTGCTAGCCATATTAGTCATCTTAGCTTGTAGAAACATCGCTCTATTACTATCTTCATCTTCTCATGACATTCCTCCTGTGTGAGCATCTGTTTTCAAATTTTCTCCTTATAGATGAACGTCAGTCAGTAGGCCCCAATCTAAAGACCTTATTTTAAATTGATTAGCTTTATAAAGATACTGTCTCCATATAAGGTCACAATCTGAATTCCTGGGTATTAGGACTTCAGCATATGTGTTGAAGGGTGACACAAGTAAGTCAATAAGAGGGAGTTCTAAGTCTCAAGTGAAAAAGATTGTGAATTAACATTAAGATATTACAAAGCTTTAGAAAAATTCACACGATAATATAAAACATTGAGAATGAGAGGATGTATTGTTAACTAAAGAAAGGATTATTGTAACAACTATTGGAGACTTTCTAAAAATCTTGAGATTTGTAGTTAGGTGTTGAAAGATTTAGCAGTAATAAATTGTCGAAAAATGTATTGATGGCGAAAATACACATAAACAAATATTTGGGACATACTAGTGCAGATTATTTTGGTCTTCTCACTGCACCTGTCTTCAGAAATAGTGTTTAAGGCTATAGAATTATAGGGAGGTCAGGAACGGAAGATCATATGAGGCTGAGGTTTTTTTATTAAAGTGTTGTAACAGTAAAACAGAGTCAAAGAGTAATATAGTAAAAATAATGTTTGTAAGAAATACATTTCACATAGTGTAACAGAAAAAAAGAGAAACTCAAGAAAGTTAGATTGTTGTAGCAAATTAATACTAGGTTGTTGGTGACTGCTTTAGTATGTATAAAAATAAGGCACAAATATAGATATAATAATAATAATTTACATTCAGCAAGATCTAATACCAATGTAGAATGCCCACATATTTAATATTTTATAGAGTCATATGATTTTATGTAGGTCCTTTAAGCTCTTAAGTTTTAACTGTCTTCTTTAAGTTCATTATTGTTGAGAGAGTAAGTAGTAATCAGAACCTTTGCCTATTTTATTACATTCCTAATGTAGAATTGTAAAGTTTATTTATTAAGTGTTTTAACAAAAATAATGCTTTAGTATATAAGTACACATAAACATGCACACTTATGTAAACACATACATACGTTTGAGCGTAAGAGTTTGAGCATAAGAGTTTCATCACGTGGACCTATAAGAACTACCTGAATTTATTAATTTATTATGGCAAATATAGTTCCTTTTTGCTTGTCTCATTGGCAAACAAAAGATTCTCATGTCCTTTCTTCAAATTTAGTGAAAGAAAGATTAATTCTAATTTGGAAACTTCAGAGTCATAAGATATTGTCAAAAGATGAGTGAATCAGTTAATAGCTTAATTCAGTATATATCTGTGTATATATAGCAGTTGAGGCATACATTTACCTCATACCTTGTCTCAAGTGAGCAGAGGAATTAAAATTATTTTACATCATGCTGATCTAGTCTTCTTCAAAAATTCACTTGCTAAATATTTGAAGAAAGAGTTTTGTCAAATTACCCATCCAACTTAAATTGAGTGAGATTAATTTAAATAGTCATGTCTGTTCATGATTTTGGCTACAGAGCTCCATCTCCTGGGAGGCAGCCTGCTCAGCCAGCTTCTTTCTCATTTTATTTTTCTCTATGTAACTTGCAGGAGTATGGTGGTAGAGGCCTATCTATAGGTGGTAGCTGGGAGTAGTAGGAGTCCTAAAACATGGTGCTATCTTCTCCTTCCAGTTTTGAGAATGATCCTTTCTGTCCACTGATATTTGACTAAATTATGTCGCAAGTGTAATTCCTGGGTAAACGGACTCATAGTGATTCTAGGGTGACTTGAACCCCCCTCACCAACTGCTGACATCAAAGACCCTTAGAGGTGTGGCACTGATAGCCATCAGGTGCCCGAATTTGTGGTTCACTTAGCAGCATTCCCTAAAACGGTATCTCAGGCCTTTTTTGGTGAACTTTTCTGGTAGGTTCTCCAGCAAGAATCTCAGATGCTTCCAGGCTAAGTCTGCAACAATCAATCATCGAGCAAACATGACTTTTTTTTTTTTCTAGCAAGGGCCTAAGGAAGAAAATATTCTAGGAGTTCTATGTTTTTGTATTCTGTTTCTCTTTTTACTTTCTCATTATTCCTGGGATCTACATTAGACCTTCCTTCTGACATAGAACTGTAGGCCTTTGTTGACTTAACAGGAAGCTATATGTTCTACATTGAATTAAACTATGGCTTTGAAACCTCTTAGCTATATTTTTGAGAGTTAAAAGAGTAATAAAGGAACCTAGAAAATTATTTTCTTCCCAACAATACCTGTTTCTATACCGAGTATCTTATTGTTAAATTTTATTGTTAAACTTAGAGCTGAGTTTTATTAGCTTTTTATTCTTGAAAGTTCTTCTCTAAAATCCCAACTTAGCACCTATCCCCAGCCATCCAAAACAAACAAGAGGAACAATTTTAATAGTGAAAGAATTAAGAGAAAATCCATTTAATTTTTTAAAAATTAGGACATCTGCAGATCAAACTTTATATAAAAAGACATCAAAATGTAAATATATCCAAAAATACTGTCATGTAAAATTGTAGGTCACTGTACAGATTCATGAAAACTATATTTTCAAGTCAGTTAAATCAATCACAAAAAGCATAGCAGTCAAGTTAGAAAATTTATATTGTGTTCAGTTGATCATATGTTAAACTGAGGAAGTCTCAGTCATGAAGTACTCACTTCTTCTTTCCTCTACACCAAGACTATAAGAACTTTAGCCAATGTTCTTTTGAGAAATCGAGTTATACAGAGAATAGGAGTAAATTATTAGCTAGAGAGCTGTTAGCACACACACAGGCATGTAAACCCCAAATGTTGTATTAGAATAGATAGATAATAGATAGATAGAAAGATAGATGGATAGATCGATATGGTTATGAATATTTTGTTTTTATTACAATGGTCTCTCTAAAAAGATAAATTTAGGAATTTCTAGGATATACAGTTGGAGTTTCTAGGTTTGTAGGAATCCACATTGCATATATTTATTAAGACATATTAATAAACTTAAATTTGTGAAGGTCTACTGCACTAAGAAATGATATAATATTCAGGTAGTGTGAAATGATGGTAATGAAGAAAAAGATGGTAAAAAGAATAATGACTTAAATTTAGGCAATGCTGACTCAAATCTGGGCTTGGTTATTTAGTAACTATGTGTATTTGAATATTATATTCAGCTTTCTGAACCATCTGTTCAGTTTCTTCATCTTTTCAATGGGCATATGGGCATTTTCCTGGTGGGATTATAAGATTAGCTGTATCACATGTAAGATTCCTAGCAAACTGTCTCACTCAGTATGGGCATTTAATTCAAGGTAGCACATATTGCTACCAATAAAGTTGTTCTACTCTCTCAAAAATAAACACATGAAAATGGTCTGTCAAAATTTAAAGACAGAAAAGAATTTAGATGGATAGTTATAAAAATTGACATCTGCTTCTAAGTTATTTTAAGTCAGTTCAATTGTGATTTTTTTTAAAATCCAGGAATGATATAATCTTTATATGGTAAATGTAAGTTATTTTTTTTTTAAATATAGAGACATCTTTTTTTTAAGTAATACAATACAAAGGTATTTGTATTTCAATATTTGAAAGTGCAGTATTAGAGATGCTGATGGTCCCCAAGTTCTCCCAAAGCCAATCACTCTCTAACTTCCTGTACAACTCAACTAGTTCTCTTTAAATCGTCCTAACCAATTTTATAGTCAAATTATGACCACTCTTGAGCAATGCTGTTGTTTTACTGAGCTTTTTATTTTGCTTTTAATTTAGAAACCAGGTCAGTGAAATGGCTTGTTTTGATGTATCTTAAAAGAAAAGAAAATGCATTTCTCAGTTTACTTATTCTAGAGAGATAAAAGAAATAAAGATAAATTTGATGTTATCTATATCAGTTGCACAGACTGAAAATCCATGTGGGGAAGGAAGATAATACTTACATCGATCCTTTTCTTTTCCTTAAAATAGAATTTAATTTGCCTAGATTATCCCTGGTGGCTTTCTTGCATCTGTATTGTCCATGATCACACATCCTGAATGGTACTCAGGAATGTTAGAAAAGAAAAGGACTCTTGCAAATGGTGGGAGTCCGTTCATTCTCCTTCACTTGAATGAGACACAGTAGAGCTTACTTTTTATGATTTATAGATTCATAATTATTTTCTCTAGATTGACTTAGTCAAGTTAAACATTATAAAATTAGCAGTGGTTTAAAAGGATGCTTCATAATAAAGATATAATAACGCAAGTAAAGGACAATAAAATTACAATTGCTCACCTATTATAAGCTTTTCATCAACCACATTATGTTTTTAAAAAGTGACAGGAAACCATTCATATATAATCAGTATACATGTATATGTAGTTGCTCCTTGAACAGCATGGGTTTGAACTGCTTAGGTCCACTTACATGCAGATTATCTTCTGGGTCATTCTCTCCCTCTTTCTCTCTATATTTGTCTTTCTCTCTCTCTCATGTGCAAATGCATACATACTTTTTTTCAAGTATAGAAATATCCAGTATGTAGTAGTTACAACACCTGCTTTTGTTTCCTGTAATATCCTATGCTATGTGAAATTACTTCACATATAGGAGTTTTTCTTTTTAGATTACATTGAATAGTCATAGACTATCTGGTTTATCTCTATTATAACTGTGATGTAAAGTATCCAAACATGGATTCAGCTAAAACTCAGATGTGCAGAGGGTCAGCACAAGGCCGCTATCAGAGGGATAGAAATTCCTGAGAACATGCTTATTTCTCTACAGCATTCTTCACAGGCTTACAGACCGATTCAAATGTCAACTCAGCTGATTGCAAAGAATAGAAAGACATTTGCAAAAGGCATGCATGAGCAAACTTGCTTTCAACAAACAGTTTCCTAGCACTGGTAAAAATTAATGTTTTCAGCAACATACCACTTGGATAGTGGTTGAAATGAGATGACAATGACAGTAACTCCTATTGTGCACAAAGGCGCTACACATTAGGCAATTGTGCATAAAAATGAAAAGCAGTGCATTAAAATGAGAAATTGTGAGATTTTTTTCCTCTGTTAAAATCTCACATCTTATGGTTTCATTTCTAACATGAAAACAAGAGAAGCAGTTACTTCAAAGAAGGTGAAATGTAAGAATTTTGATTCATTCTCTGCAT
Organism: Carlito syrichta; assembly: GCF_000164805.1. Lineage (NCBI taxonomy): Eukaryota > Metazoa > Chordata > Mammalia > Primates > Tarsiidae > Carlito > Carlito syrichta. Next base: position 471,637 of record NW_007260563.1, on the reverse strand, counting down.
ATTAATAATCCCAGAGTTGGAAATCATACTCAACAGAATCATTGATATGGCTGTGAGTGATTTGATTTTTATTTCTGAACATGTTTTATAGAAGAGTTACAAGTGTGTGCAAATACATTAGAAATGATATTATTTAAAATCACAAGTCATGACTGCAAAGAAAAGGAAACACTTCATGAAAGAATTTAGACTATCCTGAGAACATCTGTTCAAAGAGGAATATTTTTAACTGGCCATGAAATATTCTGGAAATGGAGAATAAGGTGCTCTTGCCTTAGGAAAAGATATAACATTTTAGATTCATCTTATACTGCCTCTCATTAATATTATTTGTCAAACAAAAAAAAATACTGCCCTAAATATAAAAGTGTATTGTTGCTTATGAAATATATTCAGAAGCAGTGAACTATAATTAAAGATCATATATATCAACTATACTTTAGCCAGTCGTTTATTAAATGGTAAGATTCACTCTTATCTGTATCACTTAAGTCATATATTTATTGAGTACCTTTAATTGCAGTTATTGGATAGACTGAAAAGGAACACAAGGCAGGGTTATTGATACCATATGGCTTGCATCCTGTATTAATTTGCTAGGGCTGCCATCACACAATACCACAAACTGGTTGACATAAATGACAAAAATGTATTTTCTCACAGTTCTAAAGGCTAGATGTTCAGGATCGAAGTGTCATCAGGTTTGGTTTCTTCTGAGGCTTCTCTCTTGGCTTGTAAATGGCTGACTTCTCAATGTCTTCACATTCCTGTGTGTGCACATGTTTTTAATGGTCTTTCCATATATGTCCAAATTTTATCTTTTTGGAAAGATACTAGTGATACTGAACCAAGATCTACTCTGAAGGCCTCCTTTTAACATTATCACTACTTTAAAGACTGTCTCTTCAAATTTTATTGCATATTGAATTCTGAGGATGAAGACGTTAATATATAAGTTGTGATGAAATGCAATTCAACTAATAACACGTCCTAATTGTTCATAGCAAACATTGACTACATTGAAATATGGTTTATTTGAAGAGGCTTCTTTCCAGATTTCATTCATTCGTTTCATTGTAAAAAAAAAATCAATTTTATCAAAAATACAAAATGTGAGTGTAGGTGTGGGTGTGAGTGTCCATAACTTATACTAAGTCCATAACTTATACTAAGTACTATCCCTGTTGATATTATAAATATTTTGCTCTAAAAATCATCTTATTTCTTATTCCTGCATCATTTTTTCTCTGCTGAATCATTCCAATAAGCATACAAGTTTAAAATGAACTCTATATTTAAAGATAGTTTCTAGAACCCATTTCTCTCTATAAGCACTACACCATTGATCCTCCCTTTAAAAAATATTCTAAAGTTTGGGGCTATATTTATTACCTCATAATTTTTTCTCTTAATTTTCTCTTGCATTCATTTAAGTAAATCCACCACTTTATGAAAACAACTCCAGTCAAGTTCACCAATGGTCATGATTTTGTTAAATCCATTGACTGATTCCAAGTTCTAAATCTTATTTGCCTTATCAACAAGTAATAATCCAATCATTTCTTTGATTATCACCTTCCTCTGAAACACTTTGCGATTTCCAGGATAGGAGGCTAGATTGTTTTTGTTTCATTTTATTCCTCTATATCACTGACCACTCCTTTTCAGACCATTTTGCTTGCTTTGCCTCATCTCCCCAAACACGTATTGTTCCTAATCAAGAAATAAAAGATTTTGTTATGTCCAGAAGTTACCTCATGCCTCTTTGAAGTCAGCTACCACCTATTACCCCCCAACCCAGCTTCAGGAAACCACTAGCCTGTCTCAATTTTTAGCATTGGGGTGCCATATGGATCAGTTATTTGATTTTTAATCCTCTCTCTATGGCCCCTCCTTTTCTTAAGACACAATTTTTACTAGTTAGTAATTTGTTCTCCAAGTGAATACAATCCCACTTTAGAACACATAGGTTGTGTGAGAACTTGGGCTGGATTTCGAGCTACTACTATCTTTCAGCTGACCTCTTGCGTTGTGCACAACCAACACAACCAATCAGGACCCTAACTGCTTATATCTTCTAGCTTTGTGGTCTCATGGCAACTCAAGACTTTATCTACATGTTGTTGATTTTCATATTTATATATCTAGCTCTAGCTTAGATCATTCCTCTGATTTATACTATTTAAACAATTTATGCTACACTTGACATTTGTACTTTAGATGTCAATAGGCATCTCATATTTAATGTCCAAAATTGAATTATTCACTACACTGGTGCTTTATAATCCCAATAGCTACGCTGTCAGTCAGTTGCTCAGCTTTTCTTCCCTCCTTCCCACAAGCACTTGCAATCCTTCTTAATTCTTTTTTCTTTCACATCACATTCAATCTGACAGCAACGCTGGTTAGATTTACTTTCACGATTGAATCCATTGACACCTTACCACATTTGCACAAGCATATCACCATCATTCTTTACCTACAAACTTGTCTCTTTGCATTGCAACCTTTTTACAGTGTATTTTCTATCTATTATTTTATTTTACATTTATAATTCTTTTCACTTTGATATAGTGGGTCTGAGATGCACTTTGCTTATTATAATTCTATTTCAAAGCATGCTGGTACATTAACACTTAGGTCTTCCCAAGAGGGGTCAATCTGACCCCACTCAGGTGTGAGGTCAGGTGAAAGACAAAGTCATCCTAAAGGAGTCTGTCCTCTACATCAGACTTCTCTATGAGGCTTCCATATTCCTGTTTGTATGCCTTATTTTCTGCCACCATCTTATGCATGGATGCAGAAGAAATACCTCTTCTCCCTCATGTGTTACAAATTATATCTCTATTTGTCTGAAACTTGTACCAGGCAGGATCTGTCTTTACCTCTTCTTGTTTCCAGTTCTTTATATAGCAATATTCAGCCCAAGATAACATTATGTGGCATCACATGGATACATATTGTGCTGTCATCCTCTACCAAAGTATTATGCCAGCAAGAAGTAGCCTGACCTGATCTGTCATGCTTAGTCTAAAAAAAGGGCAAATGCATTACCTAACAGGAAGATAATGGCTGCTGATCTCACATTAAAAACAAAATTACAATGCATAAATGGAATTTCAACTGTCAACAGTCTCACAGTGAACAAAGTGCCTTTCCCTTAATGCTATTTGACTCCTTTGAAATTTTCTAATGTCACATTTTGCGGGACTTTTTTTTCTTTTCTTCAGATATCACATAAATTCTTGAAATAATCTAGTAGAAATTGAAACAAAAATAAAGACAAACTTTTAAACAGCCTTTATAACTCAAAACATTTGAAAACTTTCTTTTCAAATCATTCAAATTGGAGGCATTGAACCCTTTTGGCTTTTCCTTTTTCTACATGCTAACATCTAGTCAGTGATTAAAAGTTTTTCCGTTCATGCTATTTTTATTTATTTATTTTCTGCTACCTTCCTGTCAGGTTGTAAAACTTCTCTTGGAAGGTCTTATATGTTATCCTTTTCTGTCTAATCTTTTTCCATGAGGACTCTTTGTGCAATTCTGATAAATGAAGTATGTTGAAAAAAAAGCAGAAAACTTGTTATTCTCTGAATAACATTTTGGCCATGAAAAGCATTTTTATTTTATTTTATTAGCATAAATAAACTGTTTTAGTAAGGGATTTGACTTCCATAATAGCATTTGTGATAGTTAACCCTTAGGATGGTATAGTTTCTTTTTTTTTTTTGAGTTGGAGTCCCACTGTCACCCAGACTGGAGTGCAGTGGCCGCTCCCGGCCACCGCAGCCTCGACCTGCTGGGCTCCGGCGATCCTTCCGCCTCAGCCTTCCAAGTAGCTGGAACTATAGGCGCGCGCTACCACGCCCGGCTAAATTTTTTGATTTATTATAGAGATGAGGTCTCGCCTGCCCAGGCGGGTCTCGAACCCGCAGGCTCAGGCAATCCACTCACCCCAGTTTCCCAAGGCACGGGATGACAGGCTGAGCCACCGAGCCCGGCTGGTATAGTTTCCTAATAGTGTGCTTATGTTAAAGAAATACTCAAAATCATCTGTAAAAAAGAGATTTACTATTGGTCAGCTAAAGAATGCTTAGTTAACTGAAATATCACAGTCTTCCTCTCAGCTTGTATTTGTTTAGAGAGGAACCATCATCTTTCGGTATTTGTAAGATCATTGAGGAGTTAGAGGTCAAATTCCAGAGGAGCCAAAAAGGGAATTTGAATATTTATACATTGAAGATAACAGAATCTTTTGAAACTTTGATTCCTGACCCAAGTACCATCTACCAATTCCCTTATTAGATATATTAACATAATTTTGGTTAACTAAAAGATTGTTCACAAAAAGTCCCTGACCTCTTATTAATGGATCAGTCTAAGCATATTATAAAATATTATTCCAGCTACTAGGAGGGAAAAAGAGGAGCTGATATAAAATTGGATTTGGCTGAACTTCAGACAACAAAGCAATTCTGGCCTTGTTGCAGATATTGTCTCATTAATTGTCCCAGGTGGAGTTAGTAGATAGTGAATCTAGAAAAAGGTCTTAACAACATAAGGGTCAATTCTCTTTTCTTCTGAAACATCTCCACAGTCTCCATTTGGATTCAGAATCTACAGTTACTAAAAGGGAAAAGGATACAGATAAAGAATCTTGGATGATTATAATAGAACATGAATATTTGTTGTGATGTAGACCTAAAATCCAACTCCATCCTCTAACTCCACAGAAAATTTTAACTTCAATTCTTTCTCAACTGACTTCATCTTCAACACTTAAAAAATTCTCCTGCCGGGCTCGGTGTCTCAGCCTGTAATCCCGCGCCTTGGGAGGCTGAGGTGAGTGGATTGCCTGAGCCCACGGGTTAGAGACCCGCCTGAGCAACTTGGTAAGACCTCATCTCTACAATAAATCAAAATGAGCCGGGCATGGTAGCACACGCCTGTAGTTCCAACTCCTTGGAAAGCTGAGGCGGAAGCATCGCCGGAGCCCAGCAGGTCGAGGCTGCGGTGGCCGGGAGCGGCCACTGCATTCCAGTCTGGGCTACAGTGAGACTCCAACTCAAAAAAAAAAAAAAGAATTCTCCAGTAATTACCCTAGTCAAACAACGTCAATCACCTCAAATATGCCTGTATTTGTAGTCTACATAATTTCCTTACTTTAGAATGCAAACTCAGGATGTTTTGTAAGTTTTAAAAAAATCAAATTCTGACCATTTAACTTCTACTTTTAGCAAATCGGAATATATGAATTTTGCTATATGTAGTACCTTCTTGAAACCCTTAAAACCTTGTGAAAGCTTATAAGCAGAAATTATTTTTAAATAATTTTATCCACTCAAGATGCATGCAAAGCAAATAAAATAAAGAGGGTCACCATTTATCGAAAATGTATCAATAGTCAGAGCCTTAGATTTAAATTATAATTGTCTGCTTTGTATTTTAAATTGCTTACTAAAAAAAAGTCTCTGATCAAGAGAATTAAGTGATATTTTAATTGGAAATCATTCAATTTATTTAACCTAAACAGTTGTGTTTACAAATGTCCACATGCAGATTTATTCCATTCATCATAACATGTGTCTTTAGGAATGAAATTAATTGGGAATATCTTGTATGATCATTTGCTGTACCATGTTTATATTTCACTAAGTCTTTATATCTTTAAAAAGAAAAAAAGTATATAAAAGGAAATGAATAATTTTTTAAGTGGTGTTTGATCTGCATATTCATGACTTAAAATTAGCAATTGTATAATATAATATTATTAGCAAATAAAATATATACGTATTAGGATATAGATGGTAGTTTATTTACTTGTGTGTGCTCTAATCCCCGACCATACAGCAATAGTCAGAGTAAATGCCAATCATAATTGAGATTATTTATATTTCATTCCTAAAAACCATACAAGAGTATATATATATATATTTTCTCATCATCAAAAAAGGTGCTTCCACATACCATACATTTTGTTGATTTTCTACTGTTTTCAAGATCTAAGCATTGCACTAGAATCCAGTTATAGACTCTGTAGAGATAGAATAATCATGCTTGAACTAATTTTCAAGATTTGAAACAAATATTTCATCAACATCTTTTGGATAAATGAAGTTGTAAATTTGGTTTCCCATCTACAATCTTAGGAAATTCTCATGGGGAACAGAAAACAAGATAATACGTCAATAAGTATAGATTATAAGTAGCCATACAGATCATAGTCATATGCATTCTGTATCGGTTCCCAATTTTCTAATTGAAAATTAAACAAAAATAATTAAGTAGAAAGAAAACATAACCTATGTTTGGTTCTTAATATAAAGTTTCTCCACTTTGTCTAGTATTTCTGTGTTGCTTTCTTTGGCCAGCTACTACTGACAAATTCCTACAACTTCGTCATTTTCTCTGTCTTACTGAAGAACAACCACTTCATTTGAAAATTTGGCCCATGGTTACCATTATTAAAATAATGTTACTTAATACCTCTGTTCTTCCCTGTTTATAATGTTGTTTACATTCTCTCAGAAACTTGTATATTCTTTGCAATAAATTATCTAATTATATTTTCCATTTGATTCATAGTTACATTTTATTTTTAATAAGATTATAAATTTCTTTCCAAACTACTTTTTCAACACTTCAAAGTTTCTCCAAGCCTGTTGCACTCCTGTGCACATAGAAGGTCATAAAAGAAACAAAGTAATGTGATAATAAAAAGTGGCCAACAGTGAATTTCTTTATAGCTAATTCTACTTTCCATTAATGGTCTACAGAATGAAAAATAATCAAAGTTATAATATAGTCACCATTGCAAGTATTACAAACCTCTTAAAATTATCATTCATTGTTAAATATGTAATTTTATGGTCTTATTAATAATGGTATCCCATATGTCAAAAATTTTGAAAGTAACATTGAGTTCTGTTCAGCCCATTACATTAAAGACCTAATGACAAATTAACAGAAATGAATATGTTAGTCACTAAAGTCACTGAGTGACTATCAATCTGGATCTTAATATGTTTAATTAACTTAATGCCAGTCAAGTAGTCAAGCAGATTAACTTCATTTTTTTTTTCCTTTGCTGATGATACACTTGTAAATGTTTATACATGAAAAAGTAAGAGTCTGCAAATACTTATGGAATGGAACTATCATTGGTTTATAAGAACTTCCATGCACTTTGGGGAAAACTAATAACTTTGGAGATAATGAATTCAATTAGCTAGTGGTTGTTTTCTAAAACAGATGTGAATAGAAGTTCAGAGGCAATCACTGGGTAATACCATGTTGACCAGCATATTTTTGACGCACTGAGTTAACTAAATGACTTGAATGTAAGGGATAGGACTTGTTTAGAATAAAAGCCTGCAAAATGGGAATTGTTGGGATTTATTCCATAGAATTAAACAAATCAGAAGCAGAAAAACATGGATATCTAGGTTGGATTTAACTTTTGTATTTCTAATTGGAAAGAGAATAGAAATAGAATCTCAGAAAACACAGCACTTAGGGGACAGATGACCAAGGGCAGTGCTGCATGTGTTTGCTTGGCATAAGAGTGATTTGCTACTTGAGCATTTGTCCTCTGTAGCATAGGGGAGAAGTTATCATGACTCTGTTTTTCTATCCCTTTGTTTCTATTAGTCACTCTCATTCTCTTTTTTCCCTTCCTCTATCAAACATGACCACTGGAAAGATTTTTATTCTAGGTTGTATTGAATACTACTGAACATTTCACTGGCTCATTCATTCATTCATTTTTTTCAACAAGTATCTAATTCATCGGGAACCTTTTACTCATATTAAGTAGTTACCCAATGATATTTATAGGGCAGATATTTGTACCACAATATGGTAGATACACAGACTTGTTACATTTATACTGCTGTTTCTTTCCCTAATTGGTGCTGGTATTTTCTTAGTGTGTTTTTTAAAGTCCTCACCATGATTATTTTTGATTTTTGACATTCAGACATCTTTCAGAAGATTGTTCAGGAGGAAGTATCTATGATACATAAATGAGTGTAGGAAGACAATGTCCTGCTCACACTCAAGTCACCAGTGAAAAACCTTACAGTATGCAGGATAGCTGGAGAATTCGTGTGGATAAGACTCCTTAAAACACAATTCAAACAAGTCATTTTAAAGTTCACTGAGGTCTATTAGTTCCATGTTTTATTGAGCAATGTATCATCTTTCTGGCTCAGTATAAGTCTCAGAATGTTGTGGGGTGGGATATAAGAAATGGTTTATTAAATTTATGTTGAAACACACACAAGACCACGCAGACACATACACAGAGAGACAGACACACACAGGCACAGGCAGACACAGACACAATAATCAAAGTCACACATACAGACACAAACACAGACACACAGACATATAAAGAAACACACACAGATGTAGACACACCTACAGAAACATGGACATACAAACATACAGACACACAAATACAGTTACACAAGCACAAACATACATTTGGACTTACTCTTATACAGTCAGCTCATAGGTGTATTGCTTGCCACCAAAATAAGCCTTGTCAACTGTCTTCCAAACAGAGATCTCCTCTCTCTAAAAATCAGCCTTCCATATGACACAGCTATCTCTTTTCTGAGAATATATCCAGAGGAACTCAAATAATTCTACAAAAAAAGGTCCCTGTTCACACATGTTTATTACAGCACTATTCACAATAACAAAAACATGGAACCAACCATGCTGCCCATTGAAATTGGACTGGATAAAAAATGTGAGATATATATATATATATGATGCAAAATTACATAGCCATAAAGAAGGAAAAAATTGTGGGCATTGCAGCAACTTGGATGGATTTATAGCCTATCATACTCTGTCATCTATTACAGAAACAAAGAAATGAGTACCACATGTTCTCAGTCATAAGTGGACCCTGAACACCTATCATAATACTGCATGAAAATGATTTGACAGTAGTAGGGGATACTACCAGCGGGTGGGGGGTGCATGACATCAATAAAAGGTACCTAATCCCAAACCAGGTGAGGTGAGGACCAATGGGAGGCCAAACTTCACTTGTATGATAACCATTTATGTACCTAATCCTGAATTGTCCCCCACATGTTTAAAATTAAAAACATGACAAAATAAAATTCACATCTACATACTGAACACAAAAGAAGATATTTTGCCACTTTTAAAAAATCATGATTACTATGCTTGAGATTGATATGAAAACAATAAAGGGAAATGCACTAGCAAATTGATCCAAGAAACTGACACTTCCTTTCAAGTGCAGCAATATAATGAAGGCACGCTAACTCATTTGCCACCTAGTCTGCACGTCTTTTACCCATGGAATGCATACGTCAGATATTCTGTCAAAAAATATGTATGAAAGGAAATGCATTGGTTAAAAACTTTGGAAATGAAGAAGATGAGATATAGGAAATGGCTAACAAATGTGTTGGCGGTGAGGAAGAATATTAAAATCAGAGAGCCTCAAGTATGAATCTGCCAATAAAACATATAGAATAATTTAAGCAGCAAAATGTATAGAATGCTTGTTCTATCTATCTTATAGTATTGGCAAAAGTTTAATATTAATATCTCTGAAAGTGAAATATGAGGAGTGAAGTATTATATAAATATCATACATTTTATCATCAGCAGCATTTTTGTGAATGTTTATAAAATATATTTATAGACTGAATGAATAGATTTAAGTATTTTCCAGTTGGAATCCAGGTATATTTTTCATTGCTTTTTTTGGCCGCAGAAATATGTATGAGAAGATAAAAATGGCCATGCAACTTGCTGCACAAGTTTTTAAAAGAGATATAAAGCATCTAAATTAATTCCCCAAATCCCTCTAAATATCTAGAGGGAAAAAATAAAAGGACATTTATGAGCTCTCTAATGAATCTTTATTTTGACACTCTTATGAGTGCTAGGCTAAAAAAGTTAGAAGAAAATGTTTTATTTGGCTTTGAATACATTCATAATACCTTGGGCACTTTGTTTGATCTATGTGGACATTTCTACCTACACATAAGACTTGTAGTATACATCTATATTTTGGTATGATAAAAGTTATTTGAATATCTGTGATTTATGGCGCATTGTATATCATTTCTACAATTGATCTGATGCAGAATTTTGGCCATTGGACAAAAGTTGTTCCATGAGGAAATAAAATGAATTTACAAGATAATTTATCAAGGCAATTTATAGAATAGTATTTCCACAGAAAGTGAAATTTCCTGTAATCATAATTAAGAAGCTAACTGTTCCTTTGAATACACACACACACATTTAACTTTAAATCAATCTTTTCGTTGTGTTTTCAGTTTCTCATATTACCTTGGGACATTTATAACATAAAAATGAAGATCTTCACAGCTTCCAGAATTCTCACATTTAATAAGCACTATGCAATCTCTAGTTTGTTTCAACTACATTAACATTTAAAGAGGCGTGTTTCAGAACTTTCTTTTTAACATTAACATCACACTACTTTTCAGGAAAATGAAAATTGAAACCTCAGTGATATGTCATCTCACATCTGCTAGATTGCTATTATCAAAAAGGTGAAAAATAAGTATTGGTAAGAAAGTACAGAAAAGGGAACTGATGGAGGGAATATAAATTGATATATCCATTGTGAAAAACATATGGAGATTCCTCAAAATATTAAAAATGAGGCTACCATATGCTCCAACAATCCCACTACTAATTATATATTCCAAAGTATAAAATCATTATGCCAAAGGAATGTCTGCATTCCTATGTTCATTGCAACATTATTTACACTAGTCAAGATATAAATTCAATCTAAATGTTCACCAAGAGATGAATAAATACGAAAATGTGATACGTTGTGTGTGTGCACGCGTGTGTGTACACACACATGTACACACATACAATGGAAAACTATTCTGCTTCAAAAGAGAAGAAAATCCTGACACAAAAATTTAATAATCCTGTAGAATTTCACATTAAGAGAAGTAGCCCAGGCACAAAAGGAGAAATATCATGTGATCTCACTTGTGTGTAGAATCTAGCAAAGTTGATGTCACAGAAGCAGACCGTAGAATGGTATTTGCTAGAGCCAGGGTGGGGTAGAGGTTTGGAGAAATGTTGGTCAAAGGATATAAAATTTTAGTTAGACAGAAGGCACGGGTTCAAGATATGTATTGTACAACATGGTGGTTATAATTAATAAAAGCATATTATATACATGATAATTGCTACATAGTAGATTTTAAGTGTTCTCACCACAAACAAATGATAAATATGTAAAGTAATACACATGTTTTTGCTAATTAGCTTGGTTTATCATTCCACAATGTAGACAACTATTAAAACATCATTTTGAACTTCATTAATATATGCAATTTTTATTTGTAAATTTAAAAATATAAAATAACAAATAAGTGAGTAACTTAATATGAAGTTATGACTATATAACAAGTTAAGTTTTCTTATTCAGGCATATATAGAATAATATAATAATAGAGATAATAATTATGAAAAATAATATTTTACACATAGTTTAAAAATAATTTTTCAGGATAATTTTTAATTTTCAAAATGATTTTATTTGTAAACAAAGGATCCAGGGCTCATAGAAAATACCAACTGTACCTAATATCACAACTATAATATATAAGAAAACTGTATAAAATTAGCTTTTTTACACCTGCAAACTCCATTTTCTTGTCATACATAGGGTTGTGTTAATCAATTAATTTCTTCTCTACCTGAGAGCTTGGGCTAAACAAATTTAAAATTACTTATCCCCTAAGATATTATCTCCCAAAGTATATGACACAAAACATATTTTGTGTGTGAGAAGTAAGTGTTCCTCAATTAAAATAAAGGTTAGTCAACTATACAAGTGTGTGGATCATGCTAAGTAAGACAAGTTTTATTACTGCAGGACTTCTCAAAGCATATCATATACTAATATAGGCTAATGAATGAAGTTTCCCATGTAAAAACATTTCATCATATTCATAAATTTTTAAGCATTTCAGATGACAAAATTAGAGAAAGACTTAATTTGCCATATGGAAACAACTAGCATGTGTTGAATTTCTGAGGCTTGGACTTTAAAATGATAGTGTATGCCAAGAAAAATTGTATTATCTACACAGAGATAATGATATAAGTTCAGGAGACAATGTAAAAACATTTGTTGAGGAATTTTACAGAATTTTGAGACATATTTTGTCCCTCTTTATTTGCCACATTATTTCTCTAAAACCTAAGCTACTCATTCGAATGAAGATATTTGATTAGATAATCACTTCCTTTATAAATAGAAAGCATTTAAATATTGTCAGATAGTAAGCAAAAGTGTCCTAATAAGTAGTAGACTCCATACTGTTGGAATGTATGAGTAATAAAAATTCCTGCATGCTTAGGTATTTTTGTAAACATAGGTTTAGAAAGTTTAGTTTGATAAATATTTTTTAAAATTATTTAATTTGCTAATATTATCTAAATGAGCATTCACAAAAAATGTCTTTATATAGGATCAGTAAACATTAAGCATTGGATAAATCATCTTTCATTATAGAATAATATACATTCCTCAGTTAGATTTTGGAAGTGTGAAAATAATATATTACTTTAAAATAAATATCAACTTATATCCTGGAATGCTCTATGTCTGTTTATAGTACCCTCTATTTTGCTATCCTCTTTTACTTCAATTATATCTAAGCTTTCCATAGTTATTTATTCAAGTATTTTCACACTTATTTCTGATTCACAGAAGTGATTTGCTTGTCCAAATTCAAATACTTTTTCATAAATATCTATAGAAATTACATTTCCATCCAAATGTATTCTTATGAGTTTCTAATTTTCATACATAATTATTTCCCATGAATCTCTATCATTAGGAGGAACTTAATAGAACAATAATCTATTCAATAGATACGGATTGAGTTGCTAGGTGCTGATTACCCTTTTCAACATTGGGGAAATACACATTGTTCCTGATGTTTTGATTGTCTATTGATGTACAGTAACCACAAAATGTAGAGACTTAAAATAACAAAACATTTCATATATTTATTCATGATTTTGTAATTTGGTTGTGGTTCCTGGGGACAGCTTATCTTTGCTCTGTGTGTTGTCGTCTGGGCTGGCTCAAAAATGAATCCGAGGATCAACGAGCTGGGAGCTCAGCTACATCTAGGTTCGGATGGCTTCATTTTTCCTAAAATGGGACACATTCCACAAAGCTGCTGGGACTTCCTTGTAGCAGGTCTGAAAGCTTGCAAAATGGAGGAATCAGAAGACTGCAATCTGTTCAGCATTAGGTCAACAATAGCACTACATCACTTCGGTGATAATCTGTTAGTTCAGGAAGTAACAAGACCAGGCCAGACTCAGGGAAGTGAAGAAGGGATGGAATAAGAAAATAATTCTCATCTCTTGGTGTAAGAAATGACAAAAAAACTTGTGAAATTATTAATCCACCACTCCCAATATGTGAAGAAATAGGGACCCAACCAAGTTGTAAGAATGTTCAAATACATAATTATGGAAAACGGTAAATACATCCCCATATACTTAAGATTTCTGTAAATGAAGAACATTGGTAGATTTAAAATATATAATACAGTGACCCTAATATTTTTAAAGGCATAGAAAGGCATCTCTAAGGTATGAAATTAAAAATTTGTAATACATTAGTCATTAAGTGCTGTGTAACAATATTATTACACACTTGCCAGTTTACAATAACACACATTTAGTACATCAGTTTTCCTGTGTCGGGTGTCTGGGTGTGGCTTAACTGAGTCCCCTACTTTATAGTCTTACAAGGTAGCAATCGAGGTGTTAGCCAAGACACTGTATTTTTATACGAAAGCTTGACTAGGGTAGCATCTGTATCCAAAATTAAGTAGTTGTTAGTATCATTCAAATTTTTGAGGTTGTAGAGCTGAGTACTTCAATTCTTTGCTGTCTGTGAACAGGAGACAAACCCCTTGAAGTTTCAAACTCTCTGAAGTTTCTTGCCATGGTCCCAATATGGCTACCCAACTCCTCAACTGAAAAGGTAGCAAAAAACTCTGGCAAGATGGGCACCATGATTTTGTGTAACTAAATTACATAATATGGGCACGTGATCACATGATACAACCCACAAGTTTTTTTGTATTCTATGGGTTAGAAGCAACTCAAAGTGTCCATACATACTCAGTCTGATAACTTCACAAATGAGCATGAACAGGTAACAGAGATCAAGAGGATCACTGTAAGAGTCTGTCTTCATTAAATAGGAATTAGATGAGAATCTCAGAACCTCAACAAATGTTTAAACTCGGTGATTTCATTTTTGTTTTCGTCACACTGAATTAAAACCGTGAAATCTTTTTTTAACTTATTATTTTCCCTTTTACTCTCCTTAGCTGGTCAGTTCTCATGTCCTCCTGATTATTTCTCTAAAGTACAAGGTACAATTCAAAAGCCAACCAGGACCAGGTAAGGGACATATGTGAGTATGGTAGCCTAGGTATTAGACAATATGTAGTGAAAGAATCTTTCTCATAGGAGTGTGAAGGGAGAGCGTACACTCTGTATATCCAATGAGCGCTACCACTCAGTAACAGGGACTTGGTACAGATAGATAAACATATTTTTAAAAGAAAAGATACACTTCCTTATTTTCATTGGAAAATTGTGTTTGTGAAATAATGTTCAGATCATGCACCTGAAAGCCAGATCTATGTGACAGCCCACAAATTTGTGAACTTAGATTTTAAACATCTCTCAAACTTACTCCTTCATTATATCTTTTATATGTTGTTTTTGTAAAATATGCATGTATGTAAAAGAAAAATATTAACTTTAAGTAAGTTGAAAATATAATATAAAAATGCTGGCATGAGACCAAATAGGTAAAAATGTGTTAGCAACACTGTATATGAGAGTTTGACGCTATGTAATATTTGAAATGATTAAATATAGTCAGTAAGTATACTATGATGCTGTGTTAGAAAAATAATGTCTCCCAAGAAAGAAAAGGTAAGAAAAAAAAGATGAGATTGGTTATTCACCTTTATTTAAATGTATACCATCTTAATCTGAAATATTTTAAAATGTTAAATTAAACAATATAGTAACCTTTCTAACTCTTTCATAAATGTTTCTCACATGAATCTCTCTAAAATTTTCCAATTTGTCCTAAAGATCACTTCAAAAATAAATATAATTATGTTTCTTTTCTATGTAGAATTTTCTTTTTCTTTTTTTTTTTTTTTTTGAGTTGGAGTCTCACTCGGTCGCCCAGACTGGAGTGCAGTGGCCGCTCCCGGCCACCGCAACCTTGCCTGCTGGGCTCCGGCGATCCTTCCGCCTCAGCCTTCCAAGTAGCCGGAATTACAGGCATGCGCTACCATGCCCGGCTGATTTTTTGATTTATTGTAGAGATGAGGTCTCGCTGCCCAGGCGGGTCTCGAACCCGCGGACTCAGGCAATCCACTCACCTCAGCCTCCCAAAGGCACGGGATTACAGGCTGAGCCACCAAGCCCAGCTATATATTTTTAAGAGGCAGAATCTCGCTCTGTCACCCAGTTTGGAGTCAGAAGCACGGTCATAGCTCCCTGTAATCTTGAACTCCTGGGCTCAGGCAATCCTCCTGCCTCATCCTCCCAAGTAACTGGGACTACAGGTGTGAGCCACCAGCCTGGCTAATTTTTTTATTTTTAATTTTTTTGTAGAGATGGAGTCTTTCTATTTTGCCCAGGCTGGTCTTGAGCTCCTGGGCTCAGTTGATCTTCCTACCTTGGTCTTCCAGAACACTGGGACTGTAGGTGTGAGCCGCTGCACCTGGGCCTGTTTTTTTTTTTGTTTTTGGGTGGTTTTTTTGAGTTGGAGTCTCACTCTGTCACCCAGGCTGGAGTGCAGTGGCCGCTCCCGGTGACTGCAGCCTCGACCTGCTGGGCTCCGGCGATCCTTCTGCCTCAGCCTTCCTAGCTGGAACTACAGGCGTGCGCTACCATGCCCGGCTGATTTTTAAATTATTGTAGAAATGAGGTCTCGCTGCCCAGGCGGATCTCGAACCCGCGGGCTCAGGCAATCCACTAACCTCAGCCTCCCAAAG
>NW_007260563.1:454001-455502 GCF_000164805.1 Carlito syrichta | reverse complement strand
TAAGATATCATGTTTTCAACTCTAGAATGTCTATGTGGTTATTTTTTAAAGATTCATTTCTCTTAATTTTTTTTATCATGGAGTCTGTGTGTGAAAAGTGAGTAAGTTTTGTAAAGCTACATATGGTATGACTTTTTAGGGACCATGGTGCACTCACTGATGGAGCCAGCTGTCATGTTTGTTGCTTGACTTCTCGTACACTGGCGAGGTAGGGTGGGGAGCAGCTGAGACTGTGGGCCCTGTAGTCCCCTGCTGCAGGTTTTCATGGCTGCATGGTTTGACCGGCTCTCCGCCACATGACCACCAGCAGATTCTCTCACCTCTGCCTGTTTCTTTGTGCTCAGGTAGGGAATCATGGTGCCTGCGTCGGGGGTGAAAGGGAGGATTAGGGGGCAGGTGCGTGCTTCTCATCCTGGGACCCAGGACCAACAGGCACTCCTTGCAGGCTACTGTTCCCTCAGCTCGTGATGACTGCTAGCCCCAGGCTGGTCTGTGTGTTGCCTACTTGCTTGCACTGGTTGGTGGTGATGGCACTGAAGTGCCCATCTGTGTCCCTCCTGCTGGCCTTTGTGGATAAGATGCACATCTCTGGTCGTCACTTGGTTGTGTGTTTTTAACTCTGAGCCTGCTGTTCCCATCTACCTTGAACCTGGTGGTAATCCCTTCCTGTGTGCATTCTATCCAAAGACCAGGGCATGTTACACTCTAACTCAATGTAAATCAAAACACAGGGTTTTATATGTTTCTTACTAGAAAATCCCCGTGCTTTCTTTCACAGTATGTTTAGGTTTACTGTATAATTAATATATCATACACACTGGCACATTTTTGAGGCAGAGAGGAGTGCACGGTGTGTTGCAGTGCTTGCGCTTTGTGTCCTATCAGCGAAAGCAGGTGCTCTAGACCGGCGCCCTCGGTGGGTTGGGACCTGCTGCTGCAGGTGCCTTGTGTCGTGCCCGGAGCATCTTCTGTCCCCAGGACAGGGTGAGTGAGGTGGCTGTGGTTAGCGCCTTGGAAGGACGTTTGTGGGTCGGCTGTGGAAGCAGCTCTGTACGGAGGCTCTTGCTAGGCATCCAGACCGAGGGCAAAGTTCGACTCTGAGGAGTCTCAGGAGTTACTTGTCAGGGGCCTGACCTGCAGTTGTCCTGAGTGTGTCTGTTTACCCCGAATGCTGCCAGCTGCAGACTGAGTCTCAGCAAGAGTCTCCAATCCTTACTAGGGGACACCCCCAGTAGTCAAACTTGATCTTTGTTGGGTGTATTTTTTTTTAAAAAATCAGTCACCTGAAGGAACATACCAGGACAGAAGTAACCACCATAATGATACCTTTAACATTTATATGGCAGCTACTGACTGCCAGCCACCATTCTAAAGGCCAGACACAGAATTCATTCACTCCTCATGACATCTCTGAAGTGACTGCCATCGGTTCTTGCATCGACAATCAGGAAACACAGGCTGGTGCAATAAGGAACCATCACTAAGGTCACATGCTGGCAGG
>NW_007260563.1:452178-453981 GCF_000164805.1 Carlito syrichta | reverse complement strand
GTAGAAATGAGGTCTCGCTGCCCAGGCGGATCTCGAACCCGCGGGCTCAGGCAATCCACTAACCTCAGCCTCCCAAAGGTGCGGGATTACAGGCTGAGCCACCAAGCCCGGCTGGTACTTTTTCTTAAAAATTCCCTTTCCTGCTCATCTTTTCTGCATGAAAATGCTACTTTTATGATACATTGAACTGTTCATCTTTTCTATTAATCTTTCCTGATTCTCCTAAAGTTACTTTAATCTCTATTTCTATCAAACCTTCATTGCATATTAAAATATTGTTCTTGTTATATTTATATCAATCTTTCTTGTGTAATTCTGTGTATATTAAGTGATGTAGTTTCTATATTTCCAGATTTTTAAGCTACTTGTGAACAAAAAAATGAGTTTTTGGAGTCTTTCTCAAAATTTTTATTCAAGGTCAATAGGTAAAATATTAGTTTAATTTTGTTTGATCACAAAATCATGTTTTACCTATGTTGTTCAATATTATATATATACAAACATACACATATGACTGTATGGAATAACATTTGAGCATTATAATATCCGTTTGAGTTTCTATGGCATGTCTTTCATAAACATTACAGAAACAAACAAGAAATCAAGATGTGAAATAATATTATGGAACTTCCAGGAAAATAATGAAATCCAGTTTTTGCTTCTTGCAACCTAAGTCAAACAGTCCTTTGATTTAGCATATCACCAGTATATAAAATGAAACAATCATATTACATAGCCAATAGTACTGCTTTGCAGATAATATTTATTACATCATTGTAGCTCAGTCACTGTTAGCCCTTATTATTTTGAAGATTTGTGAATTAATAAAAGAAACATTGACATAAACATATAAAAACATCAGCTATTGGACTTTTGTTTCACTAATATATAACATAACATTTTAAAAATGACACTGTATCATTGTTGAGGAAAATAATTTTTAAAAATATGAGTAAAAAAGTTTGACATAGCCGGGCTCGGTGGCTCAGCCTGTAATCCCGCGCCTTTGGGAGGCTGAGGTGAGTGAATTGCCTGAGCCCGCGGGTTCGAGACCCGCCTGGGCAGTGAGACCTCATCTCTACAATAAATCAAAAAATCAGCTGGATGTGGTGGCGCATGCCTGTAATTCCGGCTACTCGGAAGGCTGAGGCAGAAGGATCGCCGGAGCCCAGCAGGCCGAGGCTGCAGTGGCCGGGAGCGGCCACTGCACTCCAGTCTGGACGACAGAGTGAGACTCCAACTCAAAAAAAAAAAAAAAAGTTTGACATAAAGATCTAAGTTATTACATGTTTAGATCCTGAAGTTATTTTAATTTTTGTGACCTCTCAACAAGATGATGGATATTATGAAACTGTGCATTCTTTTTACTCAAATTTGAATTAATATTAAAGTAAGAATTGAGAAAACTGATGCACACCTCTCTCTTTGCAGCACTATATTAAATCTAGTTCTCTAATAAGCTGTCTTCATGTGTTTAAGAATACCCCCCCCCTTTATTATCTAGGTTCAGACTGGCATTGACCTTTTTCTCATAAAATGAGAATTTATTCTCATTAAGTTTAATTGTGTAGCTAATGTTTTTCATTGAGGTGCCTATTAAGCTCCTCTCTGACATTTCTAAGATCACTTAAGGTTCTGAACTTGTCATGGAAAAATGTCAACCCATCAAAATGCCCAATTCTCCTTTATAAATGCGCTAACCCCGACTGATTCTTCTATTTCTTTTTAGTAGTTTGTTGAATCTGTTTCACGGATCTGCTTTGGCTATTTCCCAGAAGAATTGTTTCAAGGATTTCTTTGCTT
>NW_007260563.1:426708-452158 GCF_000164805.1 Carlito syrichta | reverse complement strand
GTCTGTCCTAAGATCAGATTCATGATAGCATTCAAAACTTACATTTAAAAACATTATAGTTATTTGTTTTTAATCCAGTACTTGAATGAAAATGTATTTACAAAACAATTTCATTATGCTTAAAAAAAGAATATAGGAAGTTAGATCAAGTTCCCCAGGCTAATTATTCTTTGCCTTACTTCATTAATCCTCCCACTAGAAGTAATACATTGAAGAACTATGGACAGTGAGTCCACCTCTACAATCGTTGACACCACTTGGTTTTATTTAAGCATTAATTGACAGTTAAATTAAAAAAGATTCTTGAGGCAGATTTTGGTTGCTGCTAATAAACCTTGGCCTCTGTCAGTGGGTTATACTTTCCCTTATTCATATTTTTCACGGTTGAGTGAGTTCTGTATATTCATCTACAGCATTGATATTATTGATTTAGAAAAAAGTAATCAATTAAAAATAAAACTAGTTATCCTTTGAATAATTTTCGGAAGGATTATGTGAAATAAATAAAGCAAATCTTCATATTTGAAGCATATTAGACTAAACGGTCTAATCTATAACTAGATTTAGTAATGTTTGGAATGGTCTGACAACAACATTTCTGAACAGCAATGTCAGAAAGGCTTTTCCAAAATGATAAATCCCATTTTCTTTTTCCTCTTTCAAGTTTATAGGACTTACTAATAGCAAACTATAATCTGTCACTTAACTTTACAATCTAACCTGGTCCTTTTTTTGTTTCTTCATTGATAAAATACGTGTGTGTGTATGTGTGTGTGTGTGTGTGTGTGTGTGTGTGTGTGTGTGTGTGTGTGTGTGTGTATGTGTGTGTGTGTGTGTGTATGTGTGTGTGTAAAGACACATTTTAAAAAATAAAGTTCAATCTGGTGGACAGACAGTATTCAATAAGACTTCAACCTCAGTGTTCTCTAAGTCTTTGCAAATAAGTACAAGTGCTATTAAGCTATATATATTGAATCTATAAAGGGTTATATATGTGTATACAAATCCTTAAATTTGGGGGATCTGTTTACAATACACTGAAGTGTAAATTATGGATATAGTTAATAATTGTGTAGAATAAATGCTATAGAACAGTGTCCTGTGTCATGTCAGTGTTTCATTTCCATGACAAGTAATATGAACATGGATCTTTTTTTTTTTTTTTTGAGTTGGAGTCTCACTGTGTCGCCCAGACTGGACTGCAGTGGCCGCTCCCAGCCACCGCAGCCTCGACCTGCTGGGCTCTGGCGATCCTTCCGCCTCAGCCTTCCGAGTAGCCGAAATTACAGATGTGCGCTACCACGCCCAGCTAATTTTTTGATTTATTGTAGAGATGAGGTCTCGCCTGCCCAGGCGGGTCTCGAACCCGCAGGCTCAGGCAATCCACTCACCTCAGCTTCCCAAAGGCGTGGGATTACAGGCTGAGCCACCGAGCCCGGCGGATCTTTTTATTAACAATGATGGAGTTATTTATATTTAAGAATGTAACATATTTCAAAGTTTGAATATTATTTTTGAGGTTATATTTAATTCCATAGTTAAAATATAAAGGAATTGATATTAAATGAGTAACTTAAAGTCACTCAGTTAGATGTAGGCAGGTAATGTCATAATTACTTTTAGGAAAAAGTGACCAAAATTGGCCAAAGACCTTGGAATATTTTTGTCTTTGTGGCTAATTTATTACTCTCAGTCAACTGAATTTCATGTTGTGAAATGTAAACCATAGTATCATTTTTCTTAAAACAAAAACATTAACTATATAAACTATTTCTCAGGCTAGGTCCAACTAATATCAAATATAACTTTGTAATGTCAACATTCATGTTAAAATTATAGCCGGGCTCGGTGGCTCAACCTGTAATCCCGCGCCTTGGGAGGTTGAGGTGAGTGGATTGCCTGAGCTCACAGGTTCGAGACCCGCGTGGGCATCTTGGTGAGACCTCATCTCTATAATAAATCAAAAAATTAGCCGGGTGTGGTAGCATGTTCATGTAATTCCAGCTACTTGGAAGGCTGAGGTGGAAGGATCTCCAGTGCCCAGCAAGTCAAGGCTGCTGTGGCCGGGAGCGGCCACTGCACTCTAGTCTGGGCAACAGAGTGAGACTCCAACTCAAAAAAAAAAAAAAAAAAAATTAAAATTATATACACCCAAACACTGTAATGATAATTTAGAGGAGAGATGTGTTGCCCAGTTTCCCAAGTTCCCCTGATTCATTCACTGCTATAATTACTCTTATAGTCCAGAGATATTTAGTATACTAATTATTAGCATTTGTTTCCTTAAAACTCAGCAGTTAGGATGATGTGGCCATCAAAGAGTCGAGTCACTGTTAGCCAATAATTTGTATATGATCATCAAAAACCAATTTCCATTTTCCTAAAAGTCCTATCTTAATGTACTTAATGGATACTACCAAAATTTTTAAGAAGCAGTTAAGTGTACTTCTCTAGAAAACAGCACCAGCAATTTAATTGTTTGAATGTATACAACACTGTAGAATAGAATATTTAGAAGGCATTTCCCAGTATTTGTTATTAGAGTGTTTATATCCTTCATATCAGAGAGTAACAGCATTTTCACAAGTTTGTAAAAAAAAAGTGCACCCGCCCAGATACGTAGCTTTAAAATCAGTATAAGTCTAGAAACTAGAAACTATAGATACATCTACTCATATATAACTGTGTCTGATAATTTAAAAAATCTACACATTATTAGAGGAATGATATAGTTTAAAAATTCACAGTATTTTTTGGTGGATATGAGGAAAAATAGGCATGCTTATATATAATTGGAATAAACATTGTTCATATAAATATACATGTATATACTTAGAGATGACAATTTGATGGTATAAAGCACATTTAAATTATTTATCTCTATAGTTTCTAGAAACTTTTTCATTACCCTTCTGTGTGTCGATTTATTCACGCCATTGGTCATTGCCCATGAGTCAGTAAAACCCAAACACAGGAGATTCTACCACTAGAGATAATTTAAATAATAGAGGAGGGGTGCATAGGTTATATACAAATATGATGCCATGTTATAACAGGGACTTGAGTTTACATGGATTTTTGTATCATTAGAGATTCTGGATTCAATCCTCATATTGTGTACATATTCTTTAGTTTGTTCACAGTTCACTTATTTTTGACGAGTTGCTGTATCTTGAAGCAAGCAAAGAGGGGAATGATTACATAATTTTGAGATATTTTTGGTTTTCTTTGAGTCAGGGTCTCGCTCTGTTGCCCAGGCTGCATACTGTGGTACTGTCATGGCTCACCACAGCCTTCAAATCCTGGGTTTAAATAATCCATCTCCTTCAACCTCCCAAGTAGCTGAGATTATAGGTATGTGCCAACACACCTGAATATGTATTTACTTTTTTATAGAGACAAGGTCTCACTATGTTGCCCAGGTTTGAGGTACATTTATAGACCTGGAACCTAGAGTGTGCAAATTAAACAAAAACAAACTAAACTCAAGCTCACAAAAAAACAGAAATCTGGATATTAAAAAAACACATATCCTGTTAAACTACCATAATTTTATACATAAAAATGAGTATTAGGAAATTTAATTTAAAACTGTTTAGTCATCACTTATTTTTTTCTTTATGAGTGTTCATTTACCCAAAGATTATTTATTAACTTGATTTAATATTAGTCTAAAGTCTTAAAGTTGACTAAAAAAATCTAGAAATTTTATTTTAGTCACTGCATTGTCTTTATGATATTTGTATCCATGGGCGCTCTAGAACCAATTCCCCATGGATTTCAAGGGAAATCTGTATATTTATTCTTTAGTTTGTTCAAAGCTTGCTTACTTTTAGAAGTTATTTCTTGAGGCAAGAAAAGAGGAAAAGTATGAAATAATTTTAAGATGAATTAATTTTTTTTTTTTGAGTCATGGTATCACTCTATTGCCCTGGCTGAAGTACAGTGACACAATCAAGGCTCACCACAACCTTCAACTCCAGGGCTTAAATGATCCTTCTGATTTAGCCTTCTAAGTAGTACTTATAATATTCACAAAATTAAACATTTTAAAAGGCAACTATTAATATAATGGCACCTAATTTAACCCAGTTTGATATTTTTGTAATAACTTGTGAAAATATTAGCTGGTCAAAGAACTAGCATTGACTAGTTTGAAAGTTTAAATCATAAGGAATTAAACCAAAATCTTTTATCAACTAAAGTATTGTGTTAACATATTTATATAGTGATACAACTATCTTAAAAATTATAGAATAAACTTAAAGCTAATATAATACTAACCTCCCCAGAGTCATCTATTTATCAAAGATAAAACGGGAGCTATTTTAAAGTATATACCTCTATTCATATATTAGAAATTATGATCAAGTAATCTCTAAGTTTACCTCTAGTAGGAAAAAATAGAAGAGGAATGACAAAAGATGTGAAAGAAAGTAGGCTCCAGGCAGATCAAAAACTACTACTTTAAAAAGCGAATTATTTTGTATATGAAAGAGAGATAGTTTACATGTAAAAAAACCACATTTTGTTACCCAAACTCTGTGACTGTTACTAGTATTCTGTGCCAGATCCTAGACTTCACTGCAGAAAAGAATTTCAGAGTGAGTCTAAAGTAGCGAGGTAGTTAGCAAGTTTATTAAAAGTGAAAAAGTGGGCGTGGTGACTCATGCCTGTAATCCCAGCTCTTTGGGAGGCAGAGGTGATAGGATTACTGGAGCTCAGGGCTTCTAGACTAGCCTGAGCAACATGGGGCGACCTTGTCTCAACAATAAATAAAAAATAGTAATCAGCCGGGCGTGGTAGCACATGCCTGTAGCTCCAACTACTTGGAAGCTTGAGGCAGAAGAATCACATGAGACCAGCATGTGGAGGCTGTGGTGGCCGTGAGCAATGTGCCACTGCACTCCAGCCTGGACAACAGAGTGAAACTCTAACAGGAAAGAAAAAAAAAGTGAAAACTACATAATAGTATATAATCTGGGTAAAATATGGGTAAACAAAAGAAATATCACACCTGGGGTCTTTGGCTTGTGATTTTTGTGAGCTACAATAATTAAAGGGGTGAAATATTCTTTTAAAGGGATTAATTTTTCTAAGAAATAAGTTGGCAATTACTGAAAATAGTGTGCCACCCAATTTATTGCTATAAATGAGCAGGGTCAGAATTGTCATAGGGCTGTCCGGCGTGTTATTTAGTATGTTAATGAACATATAATGAAAGCAAAAATGGACATGGTCATCTTAGGTAACCTTGGCTATTCATGTACATGCTCCAAGGGGTCTCTAAGCCATTTTTTGCCTTGATGGTTGGTTTTTAACCACAGATATCCTGAGAATGAGGATACAGTCTGCAGCAGGCATGTTGGGTGAGTTATTCTAACAGTTTTTTGTTTGTTTGTTTGTTTGTTTGTTTGTTTTGAGTTGGAGTCTCACTCTGTCACCCAGACTGGATTGCAGTGGTCGCTCCTGGCCACCGCAGCCTCGACCTGCTGGGCTCCGGCGAGCCTTCCACCTCAGCCTTCCAAGTAGCAGGAATTACAGGCATGCGCTACCATGCCCAGCTGATTTTTTTGATTTACTGTAGAGATGAGGTCTTGCTGCCCAGGCGGGTATCAAACCCGCGGGCTCAGGCAATCCACTCACCTCAGCCTCCCAAAGGCGCGGGATTACAGACTGAGCCACTGAACCCGGCTCAGTTTTTGTTTTTAATTCTAGCAGTTTTGAAATTGGGATAGGTTCGTAAGAATTTCTACATATTTCTGACTTTTTCTACAGCCTCCTACAGTCCTATTTCCCTAATTTATCATTTTGACATGTGCATTTGAAAAAAGAGAGTCACTGCTGCTGGTACAAAAAATTATTTATGGTCTTGAAAATTCCATTGAGTCATATTAGTATAAAACAAATAATTATTAATCTAAAAAGTATGGAGCTAAACAATAATATTGTCTGAGTTCATTGGGTTGACAAAAAGGCCACAAACTGGATAGCTTGTTAACAACAGAAATTTATTTCTCACAGTTTGGGAGTCTGGGAAGTCCAAGATCAAAGCACTGGCAAATTCAGTCACTGGTGAGAGCTCACTCTCTAGCTCATAGATACTTTCTGTGTCCTCATGTGGAAAGGCAAGGCAGCTCTCTAGGACTTCTTTTATAAAGGCACAATACTATTTATGAAGACTTCAAAGTCATGACCTAATCATTTCCTAATACCATCACATTGGGGGTTAGGTTTCAGCATATAAATTTGGGAATGGGGACACAAACATACAGACAAAAGCACATATGTAATATTTAATAACTGATCTCTCTTTTAGACAGGCAACACAGAGTATGTCCTAATGAGTTTCTACTTCATTTTGTGTGTGTGGTTTTTCTTTTCTTTTTTTTTTTTTTTAATTGGAGTCACACTCCATCACCCAGTCTGGAGTGCCTTGGAATGCTCACGGCCACCCCAGCGTCAACCTGCTGGGCTCCGGCGATACTTCTGCCTCAGCCTTCCAAGTAGCTGAAACTATTGGCACGCACTACCACGTCTGACAAATTTTTGATTTAGTGTAGAGACGAGGTCTCGCCAGGTTGACAGGGCTGCTCACGAAACTGCAGGTTCAGGCAATCCACTTGTCTCAGCCTCCCAAAGTACTGGGATTACAGGCTGAGCCACCAAGTCTGACTGTGATTTTTCTCATCGTTATCATGTAGGAGAAAGAAAATATGGGTAAAAAAATACCATCTTAGTTTTCTACTACCTCAGATATGCATTACTTAATGATGGAAATATGTTCTGAGACATATGTCCTTGGGCAGTTTTGTCACTGTACAAACATTGCAGAGCATATATTCACAAACCTAGATTGGTATAGCCTGTTACACATGAATGTTATATGGTATAACCTGTTGCTTCTAGGATACAAGACTACATAGCATGCTGTTGTGCTGAATAGTGCAGGTAATTGTAACATACTGTTAAATATTTGTGTATTTGAACACACTATAACTCATAAAGGGTACAGTAATGTATGGTATTATAATCTCATGGAACTACCATCATATGTAGGGTTAATTCTTGACTGAAATGTTGTTATGTGGCACATGACTGTAGTTTATCTTTGCTAAGTATTAGTTAATTCTCTGACAAGAAAGATGAGAGAATAGTAGAGCTCTCACAATGACCTAGAAGAGTCAAGACAATCTGATCTTATTAAGTTCCTGGACCTTCTCTTACTATTTCCTTCTTTGCCCCCAACACCCCAGCCTCATTAGCTTAATTTAAATATGAGTGTTGCTTTTGCTTTGCTGTTTCCTTTGACATTTGCTTCTCTCTCCAAATTTCCAAATAGGTTTATTTCTTCATACTCCTTCAAGTGTTCATTCAATCATCACCTACTCTATGAGGCCACCCTGAACAATTTCACTCCATCCTTTACTAGCCCCTGCAGTCCCATGGTGACTTTTGAAATTTTACTCAGTAGATTTTGTCAACTTCTAACACACCCTAAAATTTACTTATTTATTATGTTTCTTTTTTTTACCTACCCACTCCTCCACACACATACACTACAATCAAAGCTGCATAAAGTTAGAGATATCTGTTTTATTCCCTGGAGAACAGTGTCTTGAGCATAGCATGCACTACTTAACCTTTGTTAAACAAATGAATTAAAGAGAACACATATTTTTTCCATGTTTCACATGTATAGTGTGAAAAGCACATTTACAATTCATCTTCTAACTACTGTAAAATTTTACAATGAAATAATAGCTCCAATAATTTTTCCTCATTTGTTTATTTAAGAATATTAAGCCCAATTTTTAACAATTATATATTCAAACAAATTATACATCAAATTGTATGTGCAAAATGCCTCAAAAAATATTTCAAGATTTTTCAACTAGTTATTGGCAAGGTTGACATCAAGTTTGCTAGGTAATGTCATAATCACTTTTAAGAAAGAATGAGGTCAGAGGTAGCTCACACTTAACCCCAGCACTTTGGGCTGCTAAGAGGATTACCTGAGCCCATGGGTTCAAGACCAGCCTAAGCAACTTGGTGAGACCTCATCTCTACAAGAAATCAAAAAATTAGCCAGGTGTGGTGGCACGTGCCTGTAGTTCCAGCTAGTTGGACGGCTGGTAGATGGATCTCCTGAGCCCAGCAGATTGAGGCTGCAGTGGCTGTGAGCATGCCACTGTACTCCAGCCTGGGTGACAAAGTGAGACTCCAACTCAAAAAAAAAAAAAAAAAGAAAGAATGACAAAAATTGGTCAAAGGCCTTAAGAATATTTTTGACTTTATGGTTCATTTGTTATTTCCCGGCCATTCATGTTTCACAATGTGAAATTTGAACCACAGCATCATTCTTCTTAAAACAACATTAAACAAAAGGAGAAGATTCAAATTAGCTCAACCAGAAATACAAAAGGAGACATTACAATTCATATGACAGAATTCAGATGATCATCTTAGACTGTTATGAGCACTTTTATGCAACAAACTAGACAATCTAGGGAAAATGAACAAGTTCCCGGAAACAAAGCCTCTAACCCTGAATCAGGAAGAAACAGAAGCCCTGAACAGACCAATAAGTGGGATTGAAACAGAAATTAGAAGTCTTCCAACAACAACAAAAAAGTTCAGATAGAGTCACAGCTAAATTCTACCAGACCTTTTAAGAATAACTTGTACCAATTTTACTAAATTCCCCAAGATTGAAGAGGAGGGAATCCTTCTTAACTCATTCTACAAGGCCAGTGTCACTCTGATACCAAAGTCAGGAAAAGACATAACAACAACAAAACTATTTTTATCTTTCCCGAGTTCTCTTTTATTAAAGAGATATTATGCCAACACTACTTTGATAGCAACTATGGTGAACTATTAGTATAAAATCATTTTTATTAATATTTCCTGTGTCTTTGGTGCTTTGTTGGTTTCTGTGGGTAGGAACTAGAAGAAGACTATTCTTCAGGCTGAATAGTATAGAATCAGAGAACAGCAAAAATGAAGAGGTGGGTCTTCAACTTTAATTGTGGTTTGTCATTGAATAGTCTGTCATTATTTCAATCTTATCACTTTTTTCCCCCCAAAATAAACTTTATGACAGTTCCAATTTGGATATTCAAGTATTCTATTTTTGTTTTTGTTTGCATGTTCTCCTTTGGATAATTTATATTTGTTGCTCAGCTGATGTGGGTTTAAGATTTATACACTACAACTTTGAATTTCAAATAATCTCCTACGTATAAGACAGAAGAAGAGGAAACGCCTGATTTTTTTTTTTTTTTTTTTTGAGTTGGGGTCTCACTCTGTCACCCAGACTGGAGTGCAGTGGCCGCTTCCGGCCACTGCAGCCTCGACCTGCTGGGTTCCGGCGATCCTTCTGCCTCAGCCTTCCAAGTAACCGGAATTACAGGCATGCGCTACCACACCCGGCTGATTTATTGTAGAGATGAGGTCTCTGCTGCCCAGGCGGGTCTCGAACCCGCGGGCTCAGGCAATCCACTCACCTCAGCCTCCCAAAGCGCGGGATTACAGACTGAGCCACCGAGCCCGAACACCTGATTTTGACTGAGGATTTATCTGAATGAAACTTTCAAGCTGGAAGTGATTTAGTTGTCAAAGGTTTTAAATGACCAAATATTCAGTGTGGAAAAAAAAATGGTGAAACCCGAGGCTAAGATACATAAAGTTACAGCCAAATGAAAAAAATGACAATACTGTATTCAAGAGGCATTGCTAATGCTACTTGAACCTTTGTCACACTTTCACATCTCTCCTTACTTTTCTTACATTCCTTACACTCTCCTTACTCTCCTTACATTCTAGGGTGGGGTAGTACCTAACAGAAACCTGAAATGCTAGGACTTTTGGGGATTCACCATCTCTATCTGCTCTCCTCATTGCATTCCTGCAAGCTCATTTGACCAAAACTCAAGGCCAAACTTATAACAGCATGTCAGCATGTTTTCCTTCTGCTTCTTATCTTTATCATTCCATACTTTTTCATTCCACCATATCCACCTATACTTTGATCTAGCAAAAGTTATCATTAAATGCCATCACAAACTGAAATGTTGGTTGATCTGGTTTATAATAGATCCAGGAGCTTGAGTTTTCTCTCCAGGTTTGATACAGACTTGATATTTAACCAACATATTTCAAAGGTGTGGTTTGAAATTATGGCCAATTTTCTTTTTCGTTGGAAAAAACAATTTATTTTAATTTGTCGATATGCTTATAGTTTTGTTCAGACACATTTGAAGCAGAAAAATGAGAAAAATAAATGTATCTGAATTTTTGTAAAATCATCTAAGGTTCCCTTTCCATATATTTTTAGCTTATACCATGTGATCTTCCTTTTGAACTTTATAATTTATTAGCACTTTGAATACCCCCTATGGCAATTGTTGCTGCTGCTGCTCTTATTCTGTCGTCTTCCTCCATGCTTTTAATGTCTATACTTCATTTTCACTATTTTAAATCTTTGTCATAATTTTGTTTTGTCTACATATTGAAGTCTATTCGTTTCTCTTCAAGTTGGGAACTCTATAGAAGTATTTATCTACCTTTAAGGAAACTACCTTTGGGTAAAATAATAGCATAACTAGTTTCCAGTCAGTTGTCCCATGCAAGAATGCATATGCCAAGGGACAATGGTCAGACCAGAAGTGACAAGAGCACTTTGACCTACAGTGTCTGAGCAAGGAGTCTAGAAGGCCAAACCACCACTTTTTATCTATCAGTCTGGCAGGCCAAGCCATATGTTCTATAGCAATGTACCCAGAACAAGCAGGACTTGAGCAACAACTGCCATATTCCCATTTTTTCTCATTTCCAGCACAGGACCAACTAGAGAGGACCAACATGCTCCCAAATCAATCATATAAAATGCCTAGTTCTGTCAGTCTCCTCCAGATTCCCCTCACCAACACCCTTCCTTCAGAGCATATTTGAAGCATTCCCAGTTTTTATTCTGAAGTTCTCAAACTCCTCTACTTGCTTTTAAAGATTCTGCCATGGGCAAATGTGGTGGCTGACTCCCTTCTTATAGACAGTTCTGAATCAATAACCTCTGTTATTCCTCATCTAAGCAGCCTGAGTTTATTTCTACAAAAGGAAAATAGGGAGAACAAAAAACAAAACAAAAACCACATATTTCATATGGTTTCTCGACACTGAAGTGTCTCCATAAGTACATACAAGGCATAAGTAATTCTATTTTTAACCTTTTATCATCTACTTAAGTTAGTTTTACATTTCTTTAATCAAAGGTTGGCTTATCTTTTCAGGGGTTGTCATTATATATCTATCTTTTGCAAGATTTAATTAATAAATCATGCTGAACAATGAGTACAGAAATATTGTTTTATGCCTGTGTGTGCTAACAACATATTTCTGCAAAGACATTTTTTTAAAAAACCTGAGGGATAAACATATTTAATGTATTTTAAAACACAAATTAACAAATCTTTTATATGCAATATAACAATATGAATATGTTATTAATTGTATTGATTGTATTAAGTAAGATATGTGAAATATCTTACTTAAATATGGCTTATACATTTTCTTTGTCTGATTATGCTATTTGCTCATTTACACAGAACTTTCCCAAGAGCAACATTTCCTGTCAAACTGAACAGCAAAGTTACCTTCAAATAAGTAAAAATGGAACTTTACCAATGATATTCCTTATGTGTAATATTTGAGATCTCATAACGTAGAAAACTCTAATTTTTCATGTACATTCTTGATGTTTGTATTTTTTGCACTATTTGAACAATTTTTCTAGAGGAAGTTAAAGATATATCAAAATTTTTGTGGTAAAATATGTAATTTTAAATTACGATAGACAAGAAAAATGACTGAGTTTAGTATGCTAAAATTGTCTATATACAGCCAATTTAAAATTATCTTTCCTAAAGATTGACAAGGTGACACTGAAAACCAAAACATGCTATATTCAAATAATCACTTATAATGAGTTTTTGGAAAGTGTATTATTGTGTATTATCTAGTCCTGTATTCGTTTTATAGTTTTATTTAGGCAAAAATATGAAAGTTACTGGTTAATATGACTCATGAGACCATATCCCATAAAGGAGGTAGAGTATAGCAATTAGAGTACATCAATAATTTATTTATCAGAAATATTATGTAAACCTAGTCAAGTTTTTCTGTGCAACAAGAAGAAATCTGAGGGAATATGATGAAAATAAAACATAACTACTAGATTATATTTAAAAATTTAAACATATTATTAACTCAGCAAAATTGTTAGAAGGAATCAGGAGAATAGTGGATATCATGGGAACTGGAATTCAATATTTAGAGAAAAGCCAATACCTGGTTAATGAAATGTGTCTCTGTGGTGTTTTAATTTGTGTGTCATTTTGGCTGACCCAGATATTTGATAAAGCATTATTATTGATGTTTTTTGTGAGTGTGTTTATGGATTAGATTCACACTTATAACAGTGAACACTGGGGAAAGTAGATTGCTCTCTATAATGTAAGTGGGCCACATCCAATCAGTTGAAGGCCTTAACACACCAACACACTGATCTTCTTAAGCAAGAAGAAATTCTGTAGTAGATCCTCTTCATACTTGTCATGTGACACTGGTTCCTGATTGTTTCTCCAGGCTGATGCCTTTAGGACGTAAACTGTAACTTTGACTCTTTTCTGGGTCTCCATCTGCCAATTCTTCTGGTAGATTTGGGACTTGTCATCCTCCATAATCATGTGAGCCAATTTCTTAAAATAAATCTCTCTCCCTCCCTCCCTCCTGCGTGCTCTCTCTCTCTCTCTCTCTCTCTCTCTCTCTCTCTCTCTCTCTCTCTCTCTCTCTCTCTCACACACACACACACACACACACACACACACACACACACACATACCCTATTGTTTTTGTTTCTACAGAGAACCCAGACTATTAGCTTTCCCTTACCTAAAATTTTCCTATTTGACCATTAAGAATTGCTAAAAAATGGTCAACCAAAGTTTTTATCTACATGTTTTGAGAAGGTTGCCTCATAATTTGTGGAAGAAACATTCTGGGTGTGTTAAATAGGTGACTGGGTCTTCCACCATGACAACGCACCTGCCCACACCATGCTGAGTATTGAGCAATTTTTGACCAGAAACGGCAGGACCCTCTTGCCCCATCCTCCCTACTCACCAATGTTTTTTTGTTTGTTTTCCCAGATGAAAAAAGTTCTCAAAGGGAAATATGTTGTCCATGTGAAAGAGGTGAAAGAAACAAAAAAAGATTCTAAAAGGCGTTAAAACTGATGAGTTCAAAAACTGGCTTGAGTGGTAGAAAAAGCACCTCAACAGGCATACTACATCAAACAGAGAGTACTGTGAAGGTGACTGAGGCTTAAACATTGTAAGAATAAATGCACTTTTTAATAAGTAAATCCAGGTTTTGAGGGTCTCCCCTAGTATACCTATATATTATAAAAACCAAAATGTCAACATACTTTAGAATGTTAATTTTTTGTAGAATCCTAATTAAGGTAGTATTAAAATTTTTTTAAAATGTATGCTTTCAGTTTAAATTAAAATTACATATATATTTAATTTTATCAATAGTTGTGCTAAGAAAATAAAATGTCACTTTGAAGTGCTTTTATAATTTTGTGAAGGGATCTACTTACTTTACATGAAAATTAGTTAAACTGTTAAGAATACCCCATCATTTAATATTCTGTGTTTGCTCAATTTTCCTTAGTTGAAAGGTAATTATGAGAAGGGCTAAAATTTGAGTTTTCAATATGTAGAAGATATTATGCTGTGTCTTTTTCATGTTCCCATATCTCATTTACATGAACTTTGTGAGATTAGAAATGTTGAGTGGTTTTAAGGATTGTGTCATAAAAATGAAATAATTTGCCTAATTTCTGGTAGCCACTGAACTATTTTAGAACTCAAACCCCAGACTCTTGACCGCTAATTGGATTGTAGCCTCTATGTATTTACTTATCCTCTTCTTGGATTAACATTTGGATTTCTATTCAGCTTGTCCATGATAGTCTTACCTGGTCTATTATGAGTTTAAGAAATTTTTATTATCACATCTCAGTTTTCTCTTTATCTTACTTATTTGGTTGCTTACCTAATGAAGGTTTCTAATAAAGTTTTAATTGTTTAGTATAAAGTCTCTCAAATCTTTGTACTGAAGGTAAATGATAAAAGTGAGGTGTATGTAATTGGAATTAAAAGAGCTAAACCATGGCATCTTCTCATTAAATCACCTGAAAAGTTATATAATTTCTTTGGCTATCATTTTTTAGAAAAAGAAAAAGGATACAACAATTTATTACCATTATATTCTGTGAACAGTCTATGATTTCTAGAAATGACATGCTGTAATGATTGCAATACATTCATGTATGCTTTTGATCAGAAAATTGTCCAGGGGATCCACATGTATGAGGGAAGTACAAACCATTATCAAAATATCATTAATTAGAAAAGTACAGTGATTATTTATTATTAATGTCAACCATATTTTAGTAAAATATATCAGCTATTTTAATATCAATAAAATATTTAATTAATAATTATTATGCATTATTTAAAGTCTCCAATAATTTGGAGCATAAAGAAAATACATTCAAAGTTTATATATTAAAGCAACATTCGAGTATTCTCCTTAGAAATTTTAGCAAAGTTGAATTTACTTGATGAGAACATGAATGTTAAAGTAAACTTTACCCAAATAAAAATAAAAGCTTGGGTGAAATAAACGTTCTTATTTTTCACAGTAAACATGGTTTACTTTGTTTTCATATTATTTTGTTAGCTATAGAATTTCAATGTTGAAAACAATTTGCACAAAATTTCAACCCAGAACTCTAGGACCTCAACTTATTTTGAAAAAGATTGTGATTTTTTATTACACCTAATGCACAATTGGAAGTGAAAATATAAGAACCGGATGAACCTGGAAAAATATTATTTTATCTTGAACTCGGATAGGATTAACATTACAAATTTATAGCAAACTATCTGCCAATTATCATATATCACTTATTTAACAAACAAGTCATATAATTTTAAGACTCCACATTTTGAGATTTTAAACAACATCATTTTTTATAAAGAACGAATTTTGAGTAATACAATATTTCATCTGAAATACTTAAGCAATGATCATTTGTTAATTAGTATTTGGAAGTTATATAGTTCACTGTCAAAATATTTATCACCTATTGCTATCCATATAACTGCCAATTTACTCTTATCTATAATCTTCCATATTATCAACTTTAAAAATAAATATAATATTTTCTAGTACCCCTTTTTTCCCATTTCTGAGTGGGTAGAGTGTACATATTAGATCCGTTGTCTTTGACGTATTTAAATCTCAAGGAGAACAGCTTGGCTTCACTAACTATAGACTTTTAAATAGACTATATAGTGAATTATGCCTACAGAAGCAGGTCTCAGCAAATTTCCTAGATTTGTACAATAGAGATATGAAAATAGACCTTTATGGGTTATATCCTTTAAACCAACCAGCAAAGTGGAACCTGCTTCTAGCTTAACCTCGTCTGGAGAATCCGTTGTCAGTATTCAGTATTCAGCATCACTGAACTTCACTCAAGAGGTATAATACACACACACACACACACACACATACACACACACACACACACACACACACACACATATATGAAGAAAGTTTTGTTACTAAAATTGATATATGAAAACAAAAACCACATTTACTTTGTTGCATTATTTTTGCATATACTTACCACTTAAATTTTCCACTTGATAAGACATGTTTTAAGTGAGCATCTGCCACTATATCTAATGTCTTAGGCTGACACAAATGTGACTTTTTATTGACAAACTAAGAAGAGCTAATTTTATTATTTCTCAAGTAATTTTTAACTTATTTTAATTTGTTAATAAACATCTCTTATAATATATAAAAGTACATATCTATGCATATTTAAACACAGAGGAGAATTTCCTATTTCCTGTATAGCAAGAAAACAACAACCACAAAACAAGAACAATTTACTTATTTAAGTTCTAAATACAATAATGAGTTTAAAATAATACAATAATAATACAATAATACAATAGAATAATACAATAATCGTTAGAATAATAAGTTTAAAGGATGGAAATTCATCATAAAATTACCTTATGTGTTTTTTGTACCATCCTTTACCCTAACTTCTAAAAGCTCCCACCATGATGATTTAAGGGATTCAAATTCCCTGCATGTCAAAGACAGTGAAAGACTGACTCACCTTGTCAGAAGAAATGTCTTAAAAGGGTACATGAAAATGCTTCCCGGTACTTCCTTTTGAAGTAAAGTATTTTTTAACGTGATTGTACTATTACATATGTGTATGATGGATGCAATTGAAATATGACTAAAGACTACAAAATTCTAAGTGATGCATATGTACTTTAAAATACAAATAAATATTTTAATCATTATTGGCCATTCGGTTTTCTGCTATGTTATAAATCTGGGATATGTCTTTTAAAATTACACAAAATCATTGAAATTTAAAAAGGATTAAAAAAAACCCCTTTTCTCAGAAACAAAATATATGACATTTTCAGAAGTGCAAGGTACAAAGAAAGAAATGGCATTCATGGAAATGACAGGCAGGACAGCCAATCAGCCTATGAAAGATATGCCATTGCTAAAGGCAACTCCAAAGTCACTGAACAGCTTAAGTCAACGGCTCCAGTGTCTCGTGTTCACGTTTGATATTAGAATCTGGAGTTGAGGTTGAGGAAATCTATAAAAATTAAACATGGGTTATTTATCTTTATGATATTAAAATTTACATTGTCATGGAGATGTGATTTAAAATACTGCGTACTAATTAATAATAGGGTATGCCTGTGGACGTGAAATGTATAATTTCATGTTCATAATTACTTAATACAAAATAGAGGCAGTTAAATAATGAAAGTATTTTCAAATTACCCTTAGAATTTGCATTTCCGCTTTTCACACTTTGAAATAAAATATGACTTTTGCTATATTGAGGCTAGATAGTAATATTTAAGATATAGTGAATTTCCAAATGCTGGAATCTGATGTCTTATGAACATGTAATTAGTTGTACCTAAAAGATATATATATATATAGATAGATAGATAGAGAGATAGATATAGATATAGATATATATCCCTAACCCTAACTCATTTATATATAACCCTAACTCATTTATATATATATATATGTGTGTGTGTGTGTGTATGTGTGTGTGTGTGTGTGTATGTGTACATTTATTTTCCAAATAAAATTTATTACCACCTATAAATGCATTGATCTAGATCTATAGTACCAAGATTTTTCATGGATAAGAATGAAATCTTGAAACCTATGCATACATATCATCCATATATACATATATGGATTAAAATGCTTATATGAATAAGAATTCAATGTAGAAGAAACTATAGGCTTTCTTTTTTATTATGGATGCATTTACAGAAAATTATGTGCCTCAATGTCAATGGAAGGGTCAAAGGAGGGGAGCCGTGGTCTGCCATGAGACACTATTTCAAGGTTCTGTCACCACAGTGATGACCCAGAAGTCCAGCAAACTCTGCAGGTTTTGCATCCAGTAGCATGATGCCACACCTGTCACGCACTCAGAACTGTTGAACAGAGATATATGGGTTCCATGTTCATATTGTGCTGTGGCCTGGCACTCTACAACAACCACGCCAGAGAATCTTTTGTTTCCCTGTCACCGCTGCAATTTTTGTGCTAACACATCTCAACAACAATTACCATATCTGGTCTAAATCTAAGAACAAAATCTAAACAATACAGTTTTGAGTTTTGCACCCCTGGGATCCAAAAGTTAAAACAGAAGAAATGGAAGCATTTGCCAGATTCTAATAGATAATGCCTAGTACAATCTTTCTTCTTACTATTTGATATCAATACAATATGCACAAACATATTTAAAAGTGGAAACAGCAAAAGAAAAAAACAACTTGCTCTCATGTCATGTCATGAAGTCTCCCTACTGTTAACAAAAATATGCTAACCTTGTGAATAAATTGTTTTTTAAAATTCATGAGCTCAGTTCTCATGTCTCGGTAACATCCATTCACATTCTGATTTATTCCCAACATAATTTCAATAACCAGAAATCTGAACATTAAATCATAAAAATGACCACCACCAATAAATGTCTATGGAATAAGGAAAAACAGAATAAAGTCTATATAATATAAACACAAATATATATTCCTAGTATAAAATGCCATATTTAATGTATACATAATAAGTGAAATATGTAAAATATCCTATAGTTCTTGTTTCAGCCATTATTAACAAGACTAGTGTCAACTTTTATACATAATAAAGATCATCTTTCCATGGCATGCTCCTTTTGTTCTTAGATATCGCTGATACTTTTCAGGATCTTGACTTTGTGAAATAATCCAAAACTTCAATTTCTAGGATCAGAATCCTTGCTAAAAGTTTTATATATTTGGGTTTTATTTAGTCTACCATTCACATTTACAACTGGACCTGGGATTATAAGAAGACACTAGTCGATTTCATGGATTGCAGAACTGTTCTTTGTATCCGCACAGTAACTTTCCTCACTCTTGACAATCAGAATCATCAGTCGAAGAGCAAACCTCTTCTTAGCTGTAAGATGATTTTCAGTAGCAAGACGATTTTCAAGTGGCCTTGTAGAGTCCAATACCTTACTTATTTTGCCTAAAATTCCTTCATATTTGTTTTAAATACACTCCACTTTAAAATACAGTAGTTTACATATTGTACTCACATGCATTCTATTTGTGTTATAAAATAGCAGTGTCATTTCTCATATTAACAATGACATTTTTCCCTATCTCATTTTTGTTTTCAAACTTCATCTTCAAATTAATCTCTAAAAGCAAAGAAAGTAGTGTTTAAAGAGAAAGCAAAGCAAAGCAATGTTTCATTAATAAGCCTGAAAATGAGCATAAATCCAGTATTACTTATATCACATTGTTTCTTTTCGTTTCTTTTTCTTTCTTTTTTTTTTTGAGTTAGAGTCTCACTCTGTCACCCTGACTGGAGTCAGTGGCACGCTCATGGCCATTGCAGCCTTAACTTGCTGGGCTCAGGCAATCCTTCCACCTCAGTCTTCCAGGTATCTGGAGCTACAGGCACACGTTACTACACCTGGTTAATTTTTTTTTTTTTTTTTTGAGTTGGAGTCTCACTCTGTCGCCCAGACTGGAGTGCAGTGGCCGCTCCCGGCCACCGCAGCCTCCACCTGCTGGGCTCCGGCGATCCTTCCGCCTCAGCCTTCCAAGTAGCCGGAATTACAGGCATGCGCTACCACGCCCGGCTGATTTTTTGCTTTATTGTAGAGATGAGGTCTCGCTGCCCAGGTGGGTCTCGAACCCACAGGTTCAGGCAATTCACTCACCTCAGCCTCCCAAAGGTGCGGGATTATAGGCTGAGCCACCTAGCCCGGCTTGGTTTATTGTAGACATGAGGTCTTGCCAAATTGCCCAGTTAGGTCTTGAATTCCTGGGCTCAGGCAATCCTGTCGCCTCGGCCTCACAAAGTGTTGGGATTATGGACTTGAGCCACCATGCCCAGCCTACATTGTTTCTGAAGATAGATGTTGATGGAAGAATTGAGAACAAAAACAAAAGGTTGAATTGATTTGAAATAAAAGGAAATCTATTAGATGAACTTTTTTTCACAGACATATATACATATGGGCACATACATTTATAATACACAAAGTATATAGACACAGACAGACAATATATTTATATTATTGTAATCCTTGAAAACATTTTATACTGCCACAAGTCCATATTCCTGTCAATACTGGGGCTTAAGCTATGCCAAATGTATTTGGATAACAACTGGGCTGCTGACCTATTTTGGTAGAAATGAGTTAACCCTATTTATTGCCAGCAATCATTTTACGCATGTTAACCTTAATGGAAAATACACAGAATAACTCTAACCATCAGTCAATCTTAAAACACTAGTGTAGTTTTGGTGGCAGAATGAGAAGAAACATGACAGGAGAGAGAAAATAAAATAGATAGAAATTAAAATCTAGAGCTACAAATTGCATGAGGCTTGACATAAAGAAGAGAATGAGACCAGATACTGCAAACAAGGGGTCAGAAGCCCATTTCTTTTTTCTTCTTGGTCAGTTCTCAAAAGAAGACATCTGAGTAGCTAACAGACACATGACAAAATGCTCAGCCTCACTAACAATCAGAGAAATGCAAATCAAAACCACATTGAGTAATAAAACCAAAAACAACGAAAGCTGGCAAGGTTGCAGAGAAAAGGGAACACTTCTACCTTGTTGGTGAGATTGTAAACTAGTTCAACCTCTATGTAAAACAGTGTAGGGATTCCTAAAAGAACTAGAAATTGACCTTCCATATGACCCAGCAATCCCTCTTCGGGGAATATACCTGGAGGAATTTAAATCACTCTACAAAAAAGATACCTGTGCATACTTGTTTATTGCAGCACTATTCACAATAGAAAAAGATGGAACCAACTATGCTGCCTATTGAAACTGGACTGGATAAAAAAAAAAGCAGTACATATACATGATGGAATATTAAGCAGCCATAAAAAAGCCAAAAATTATGGACTTTACAGCAACTTGGATGGATTTAGAGTCTATAATCAGTAATCTATCACAGAAACAAAGAACCTGTGTACCATATGTTCTCCCTCATCAAAGAAACCTGAACATATACCACAGTACTATAAGAAAGGGATTGGTTAGCCAGAAACTGCCAGGGAAGGAGGGTTCACAGGACATCAATAAGGGTTCCTGATCTCAATCCAGGTGAAGTGGGGACCAAAGGGAGGCCCTAGCTTTACCTATACAATAACGACTTGTATACTTAATCCTGAACTGTACCTTCCAGTGAAT
This sequence comes from Carlito syrichta, assembly GCF_000164805.1. Classification (NCBI taxonomy): domain Eukaryota; kingdom Metazoa; phylum Chordata; class Mammalia; order Primates; family Tarsiidae; genus Carlito; species Carlito syrichta. The sequence goes on along the minus strand of NW_007260563.1, from coordinate 431,229 downwards.
TGTTGCGTGCCACATATCAGAATGATACCTTAGCAACAGCCTCCCATTTGACAATGGAGATTCATCATGTGATCATTTTGAAGGATTAGCTTTCACTATTTTTTTTTCTAACAAGGAATATAGCTAAGTAGGAAGGAGTGAACACTTTCCCCTTACTCTTCCCACTGAACAGTGTTCCCGGGAGACATTAACTGTACCCACTCTCCCTCTATAATGCAATCTATACAACACTGTAGGAGAAAAACAACTGTAGCCTCTCTAAAACGGTATAATTTCAATGCAATTTAAATAAGCCAGTAGACACAAACACAAATAAAGTTAAATGATTTGTTGGTAAGCTAATTTATTTAAAAACCTTTGTTGCAACATTACAGAACAATATGAACTAAAAACAGATTCAGTAAAAAATAGATACTTTTAATAAAATGGTAGCTCTGTCAGATACCTTAAAATTGCAGAAGAATTGTACTGCAAAGGAATGCCTGATATAGACCGTACTATATTAAAAAAATTAACGCACAAAACAAAAAACTCTCAAGCACAAATAGAAGCTTTTAGAACAGAATAAAAGTTGGAAAACTTTATCATTTGTTACATTATTATTCGAAATGTGTAACGTAGATGCAAAAAATCCTAATTAAAATAATTTAACTCAAGTCTAAAAATAATATAAAGTACATTTAATAAGTATAATACTTAGAATTCTTTCAATGAAAGTGAAGCACAACTGGATACTATAATTAAGAAATTCTGCTCTAAATTTGGTTATAAAAACTGCTAAAATCAATTGTTCAAAAAGTCTTCAAGATCGGACTTTGGTGAACTTTGTGTTCAGTTTTTCTTTATGTTAGTTTTATTCCTAGGCATTTTTTAAAAGATGTGATAATCACGGTCAACAGCAGTCTCAGAACTTCCTTCTTTTATGTGAATGAACTCTGGTGAAAATAATCCATCTCAGCAAAAACCTACAGATGGGAAATAATTGACCTTACTTGGTAATGTGCCAGAACCTCAACCAATCAGTGTGGCCAGTGGAATACTTAACTTTCTCAGATCTGTCATGGGTAAAATCCTCACTGAACCAGAATTGAAGATTTGGGGTCTATTGAAATTACATGGATTGAAAGAAAGCCAAAATGTTCTCCCTAAAGGTAATTAAGAATTCTGTTACTAGAGGATAGCTGAGATCAATTGTTGGTTGTCACATCTCATGGTGTCATCTGAGGTGTTCTCCTGAGAAACATTTGATTTAGTTTTGCAGACAGCTGGAACCATTATGGCAAATTGAATGACTGCAGGCACATCTAAATTCCTTGCGAATGGCCCACCTGGTCTTCAGCAATTCAATCCTTCCAAAGATTATGTAAGCCTCTAACTATCTATATGAACTATATTTATCTTTGAAATACTCATAGTATGTTCTCTTCTCCTGACTCAACTGTGACTAAGGTAATAGGCAATAAATAAATAAATAGAGAGAGAGAGAGAGAGAGAGAGACAGAAAGAGAGACAGAAGGAGAGAGATAGAGATGTCTACTAGAACAGAGGAAAACTAGAGGCAATATCAGAGAAAATTAAAAAGACAATATTTTGTTATAAAGTAGATATTATTATGTAAATTTACAGTATTATCTATTTAGACTATTCAAATGAAAACATTTTTATAAAATGTTTAAAAGTTATATTTATGACAAATATACAGAGAAATATGTTTCTTCCAAAACCAGTAGCTTTCCTATGTACCAACACTAGCAAATTGAAATTATACAAAAGAGAAAACTATTACCATATAAGCATCCAAATTTGATACAAATTTGATCATTCACTTCTCTGTTTAAAGCCTATCAATGACATTAATTACCCTTGTTATAAATACCCAAATGCTTAACTTCATGTAAAAAAGCTGGAACAATCGTGTTTATCTTACACTTCAGGTTCATTTTATCTAGTAATTATCCAGTGTCATCACTCCCTTCTAGACATCAACTCTCTGGGAGTGTAAGAGTGTGTCTGTCCTGTTTACATCTCCATAAACTACCTGGGTCTATGCCTTGAACAAAAATAATAGAGAAACATTAACTTTCTAAAAAACAATTATTATAAAATTTTATAATCTTACTGAATTATTCCACACATTGAATCTATAATAAATATAATCACAATAAAAATTTTGTTTTGATTTTATAAGATGAAATAACACTCAGGTTATCCTGGAAATAAATAAATAAATAAATACACACTCATATATATAATCATAAACAAACAAAAATACACAATGGTGACTTCTGGTGGCTCTTCAAATACACTGGGGAGTTATATCACTTAAACTAACATAGTTCTGCTGTAAAAATAAGCAGACAGTTCAATAAAATAGGGTAAAAACCAAAAAAAAAAGCACACCTCTGATTATTGAGTCTTAATCAAAGGTTATTTGGTTGGGAAGAAAAAAATCTACATTGTTAGCTGAAGTAAAAAAGCAGAATAGATACTTCACAGCAGCCAAGGACAAATTCTGTATCTCGATAAATGGCAAATACTCAGAAAATCCACCAGAATTATCCATAGCAGCTGTTTTCCCTGATTGTCTTTCTCTCCTAAAAAGAAAAGTCATTAAGTACTTCTTTGTAGGCATTTATCTTATTATTTTAATTCTTTCTCAGTCGGCCAACTTTTCATGTACACAATGGCTTCTTCAGCCCTATGGTTTTTCTGCACAACAATACATGATTTGTCTATAGTCTCTAAGAACTGCTTGCAGACTTCTAAGGATACTCACTGATTGGCTAGATTAGGCCACGAGTGGGGTCATACATAAATTCCTCTGTAGGTAAGGTGAACTGAATAAGCAATAATAGCTTAGAGGAATGATAGCTTAGAGGAAATATTTCCAAAAGAAAGTAAAGATAATTAGTAAGTTATGCTGGAAGGATGAGTTAAACCTTCCAATCAAAATATTCGTTATATTATTGGACCTTTTGCTTATTTTTAATACTAGTTTCTTATCTAATACTTCATAAGTAAATAACGTTTAAGTTGGATTAAAGAAACAAATGCAAAAATCCTAAGAATGCCAAAAGAAAATATAATTATTTAAATCTTGTTTTAGAATTAAAAATATCTTTCTCAGCACCAAAAAGAGCTGGCAATAAAATAATTAAATCCTCTATTTAACAAGCAGCATGGGTGAACATGAAGACACAATGGTGCTTTCATAAACTTGGGCAGGGTAAAATTTTGCAAATGTGCCAAGCAAAATAATAATATAGTTAATTACTGCTAAATAGCATTTGAAAATTAATAAGTCAAAGTTGAAGCAGGTAAGAAAAAATAGCATATTAAAAATGCACATGGGGAGGACCAAAAAAAGCACAAAAGAACATAGATGGTAAGTAATCTCATGGATAATGTCCTCTCTCTATTGATGCAGACAAGTATATTTATCTGCTATTGAGGTGCCATTTAAAATCAAGCATAAACAACTAAAACCTCAGCACCAGCAAATAATAATACCTAGTTTAGGAAAAAACTATAGAAAATAAGAAATCATGTTTTATTATTGAAGCTGTTAATTGAATCAATTCAGGAGACACTAGGAATATGTTTAGGAAGTCATAGGAACATGCATATACTTATGAAGTAATTGTAGGTGGGTAAGTTTATGCTAAGGGTATAATAAGTGAAAGTGCTGTGAACAAACTTATAAATACACCAAAATTATTAATTGCGATATTATCTATATAATAGTGAAATAGGAAGCATAAATCCCATGTCAAAAACAGGAAGTTAGTGAAACCATGGCACATCCATAAAAGAAATTGTAATATTAAAAAATTCTTGAAAAAAAATCAGTTTGAAAAAATGAGAATACTCAGTTAAGTATGAAAGTCCTTTTACAAAATAATGCATTAAATGTTATAATAATATTATAAGTTACGCACAATCATACATAAATTTGGGAAGACATACATTAAAATGTTAACTGTTGTTTGAATTATTGCGCATGTCACTTTTATTTTCTTTCTGGCATTTTCAAATATTTAATAAATAACTCCATTAAGTTATATTAAGTAGAACAAAACATTAACAGCATGAAAAATCTTTGGCACTTGATAGTGTAATCTTTGAATGTCATCTTTACAATTTATCATAAATGGAACCCTAAGAATGTTACTTAATGCTTTAATGCTTGTTATTTACTGTAAAATTATAATATTCATGTCTACTCATAACGCTGGTATGGCCTATTGTATGGATTTAATAAAATAATGTACTGCTCACAATGTCTACAATATGCCATATATCTGACACATGCTATCACTAATTTTAAAATAGCATATATATTTGTTGAATAAAAATACATTTCTAAAAATAATACATTTCTACCAAATGAGCCAGATAAAAAAATTAAATCGAAGCCGGGCTCAGTGGCTCAGCTGTAATCCCGCGCCTTTGGGGAGGCTGAGGTGAGTGGATTGCCTGAGCCCGCGGGTTCGAGACCCTCCTGGGCAGCGAGACCTCTTC
>NW_007260563.1:393929-426688 GCF_000164805.1 Carlito syrichta | reverse complement strand
CTCATCTCTACTATAAATCAAAAAGCAGCCGGGCGTGGTAGCGCTCTCCTGTAATTCCGGCTTCCTTGGAGGCTGAGGCAGAAGGATCGCCAGAGCCCAGCAGGTCGAGGCTGCGGTGGCTGGGAGCGGCCACTGCACTACAGTCTGGGTGACAGAGTGAGACTCCAACTCAAAAAAAAAAAAAAAAAAAAAGTTAAATCGAAACTTGTTTATGTGCGATATGTGTACTTTTGTAGATCAAAGATCCTCCACTGCGATGACCTCTACTTTATGTAATAAAATGGTGCAGAAGAAAATTTTACATTGGTATCCTGTATTAAAAAGTGTTTCAGACATCACGATAGATTCAAACATAATGCACTGATTGAATCTGAGATTAAGTTTTCTAATTGCCAAGAATATACACTAGTGAAGGGCTTGGGGGCTCAGGCTGTAATCCCGTGCCTTTGGGAGACTGAGGTGGGTGGATTGCCTGAGCCTGAGGGTTCAAGACCCGCCTGGGCAGCGAGACCTCATCTCTACAATAAATCAAAAAATCAGCCGGGCGTGGTAGCGCGTGCCTGTAATTCCGGCTACTTGGAAGGCTGAGGCGGAGGGATCGCCGGAGCCCAGCAGGTCGAGGCTGCGGTGGCCGGGAGCGGCTGCGGTGGCTGGGTGACAGAGTGAGACTCCAACTCAAAAAAAAAAAAAAAAAAAAAAAGAATATACACTATCCCTTTTTTAGTACCTGGTGATATATAGTCAAAGGCGTTCTATAACTGCCCAACCTAATCATTTGCAAATTGAATCCACCATCATTTTCACATATATATTATTTTTTAATTCATACACTTTATATTTTTAGAGCAGATAAACGTTCACAGCATAATTGAAAGGAAAGTAGAGTTTCTATATACATTCTGTTCCACATGCAAACATCACCATCATGTGGCATCTGACACCTGTTATAATCAGCATTTGTTACAGTCTAAACTTGAACACTGACATGTCTCTGTCATTCAAAGTCCATTGTTTACATTAGTCTCCTGTTTTCAAGCAAAATCATAAATCTTAATAAAATTAAAAGCAGTATCTTACTAGAAAAGTTATAAACTATACATGGATTACAAATAATTTAAAATGTATTCTTAATAATTAATAATTAACCATAATTATGAAATTTTATAAACTCAAAACTCTAAAAGTCATTTCTTTACAATGTAACATTAGAGAGAGTTGTGCTGATTATTGTCATCAGAATTAAGGTATCGTATAAGATAAGACGTGCCAAGTTTACTTTTTTTAAAGCAAAAAACTCATCCATACACTAGAGTTCATTAGAAAAGTCATACACATAGAAGACGGCTTCTTATTCTCCTTATATTTTCGGTGGCTGGAATAACATCTGACTCTAATTCAGTTCAATGAATTTGTATGTGCTTAGCACTATTCTAGGCACTTGAGAAGATAGAGCAACAAACAGCACAGATAAAACTTCCAGTCCTTAATGAATTTACATTCTAATCAGAAAGTTAAGTTGATAAATGTTATGCAGTAGATGGTAAGATAATAGGTGTTGACAAGAAAAACACAGCAGGGTACATGTCTGGGAGCCCTGGGAGAAAGGTGTAATTCTAAACAGCTTGGTCAAGGGAGGCCCACTCTGAAGGTGGTATTTGAAGGACATGGGGGCTTATATCTTGAGAATACCTTGGGGGAAGAGAAACCAAGTTAGAAAATTAGTATTATTGCCTGAGATGAGAGAATGGAGTTAGCAAGTTTAACAGAAGGGAAATTCGGTCTGACAGGTAATGAGGCTATCAATTCTTCGTAAAGGTTTTAAGTAAAAACTTTGCTTTTTAGTCTGCTTGAAATGGGAAACTACCCAGGGATATGAGTAGAAAAGTAACCTAGCCAAGGCATATTAAAAGGGTTAAGACTTGAGATGAATTCCCTTCAAATGTTGCATGGATGGAAACAGGGAAACCAGTTAGGAAGCTACTGGAATAATTCATATGAGGTTATGATGGTGTCTTGGACCAGTGAAAATGGTGAGGTCAGCCGGGCTCTGTGGCTCAGCCTGTAATCCTGCGCCTTTGGGAGGCTGAGGTGAGTGGATTGCCTGAGCCCGCGGGTTCGAGACCCGCCTGGGCAGCGAGACCTCATCTCTACAATAAATCAAAAAAATCAGCTGGGCATGGTAGCGCATACCTGTAATTCTGGCTACTTGGAAGGCTGAGATGGAAGGATCGCCGGAGCCCAGCAGGTCGAGGCTGCGGTGGTCGGGAGCGGTCACTGCACTCCAGTCTGGGCGACAGAGTGAGACTCCAACTCAAAAAAAAAGAAAAGAAAAAGAAAATGGTGAGGTCTTATGGATCCATCACAGCAAGAGTAGCAATTAGGAAGGTGAGTTTAAAGATAGAGGAAGTAATCAACTGTGTCAAAGACAAATTATGAGAAGTGGCCTTACTCTTTTAATTTGTGATAATTGTGGATTGTTCACAATGCTCAGTTCAGACTGGGTGTCACACAAGTTCTCTTGAATCTGTCTTATTGCTCTATGTTCATTCTTTTTAATATCTTTCTCTTTTGGTTTGGTGGTAAAAAATTATTGTTGTCTATCAAAAATATATTCAACAGAGTAGAAGAGAAGATTGCTCACTTAAAGTAGATTTCAGAGAGATAGGGAAGCACAGAAATGTACACACAATTAACACACTTTTACAATAATTTTACCTGCAATTGGGAAAACAGGAATGATGAGAGAGCTGGAAGAGAGAAGTGCATTAAGGAAGATTATATTTTTAAAATAGAACAAACAAAAACATGATAGGAATTTTCCTGTAGCGAGGATAAATTGATAATATTGCAGATAGAGTGCAGAATTTCCACAGTGATGTTCTTGAGCAGGAAAGCTGTAGATCCTGTACTTGGAGTTGTTTAGTGCATAGAGATGCTATATTCAGGAAGCAAGGAGAGCTGTAATTTAGCTCATCATTATCACTGGCACTTGTAGCCTAGCAAAAAGCTGAGCCCTCTCAAAGAGAAGAGAGCCTTTTCTTTGCACAGGGCTATTGTATAGAGATCAAGGTCCTAGTGAGAAGGCTTTGATAACTGTACAAGTGGAGAAGTTGGCCTTGAAATACTAAGTGAAGGCGATGTATACAGGAATAGAAGTTAACAGGCAGATAGAGGTTAGAGCAGGTGAATGCACTTTATTTCTCAGCAAATTTGGAAACAGTTTCATTATATAAAATTCATCACGAGGAGAAGATGCTGACTGGAAAAAAAAAACAGAAAATGTACAAAATAGTTATATAAGAGAGTAGAAAGAATAAAATCAAGAAATAAACTGCCTTGAATTTAAAGATGATTAAAATGAGATCAGGTAGCATAGTTATGCATCTTTTTTTTTTCTTCAGTCATGTCAGTGCTCAACTTTAGGAGTGAGTTAGAAAAGAAGTTCAATTTAACTAGAGTTATGGCTTTGCCAATTCATATGAGAAAATTAAAGAGTGCTTTGGTTCAGGGTATACATAAGAGAGTCTTTAAAAAACTGATCAGGGAGTTTATGCTTGCTTTTGATGAGAGAGAAAAATATAAGGTTGTTGAGGGAATGTGAAAATACTGCACGATCAATAAATACATGTCCCTGTAGCATGGAGACCTATCAGAGTGGGGTTGCTTGAGATAGTGAACTACAAGTAAGATGTCAGGAAGTCGAGCTGACAGAGTGTGATGCATGAAATTGAGATTATGGAGGAGTTGCTGTTAGAGGTAATGCCAAGGTCTAAGTCACAACTATTAAACTGAGTGTCTGGAAGAGAAAGAAACTGAGAGGCCAAAGTGTATTTAGCATTTTCGTTCCCTCAGAAAACTGAAGTCAGCAAAATTGTGACAGAAAAAGTGACAGTGAGGCAGGAGCTAAAGACACCGAGAACTGAGGAAAGACCTAGGGGTCAGTAAATGATGCAATAATGAAGAGTCTTGGATGGTAATATCTAATAACATGAGCTTTACATCTCGATGTTGGATGGAGAATAGACTATAAAGAGCAATAAGGAGCAAGGAGAAAATGTTTCCCCCCTACTTCTAGGTTCAGTGATAATTTTAGAGGAAATAAAGTAAAACAGACTGAAAAAGCATCTACCACTTGGGAGCACTGTGGACAAAGCAAGAGGTGTCCTCAAAGAAGATTCAGGCATCCGTTAGAGCAAAACTGTGAAGGACATTCTAAGTGAAACGACTGACGAAAGAGGAATTTTCTGGTGATGAAACGTTGTTTCAGTAAGAGTATATTCATTAATGGCACACTCTAGGGAATTGGGAAAGTAGAGGCAAAGATTAGTCTCCTAATTTTCACTTTAATTAAATGTGTTATTCTAGATATAATCCTCCATGCTTTGGTTTTGAAAAATACTGAAAGTCTTTTAAACATCAATACACACAAAATAGGTGCATAATAAATGGGTTTTGTTAGAAAAAAATATTACAAAGCAGCCATGACCATAACGTGTGATCGTTGTAGATTTTTCACAATGTTCAATTCAGACTGGTGTCATGCAAAGTCTCTTGAGTCTGTCTTTTTGCTCTATATTCATTGTTTTTAATATCTTTCCATTTTGGTTTGGTGGTAAAAATTATTGTTGTCTACCAGCAGTTGCCCTATTGTTGTACCATTACTGCTATGTACTGTTTTAAAGTGGATAGAAAGTAGTCGTGCTCAGCTGACTTTATCAAACGAAATAGATAGCACTAGGAATGTCTCCTTAGCTTGCTGGATACCTAACATTTGTTAATTTTTTGCCCACTATACTAATACAAGCTTGATGCATCTTGATTAGCATTTGTTAAATTTAGTCATTTGATTTTATCATCTTACCAATGTCTTATTACCAGTTAAAGTTTGTTTTTCTATGGACCTTGCTTAACACAATTATTCAATCAATAGATTTACTGTATAATGACATAGTAAATTTATCAGTTTCTGAATTGTGTAACTTACCTAACTTTGACATAGTCAGTGTAAATTTAACAAAAATACATTATTTTATGAAATAATAGTTTCATATGAACTCTAAATTATATTTGTGAAGGCTTTTAGAAAATACTTTATTGGGGAAAAATTGACCAGGTATTATTGGAAAATGTAGAAAAAGCATTTGAAGAACACTTTATATAGATCTTGAAAATATGTGGATGCTTATCAGATTGTTTGGGGTCTGTGATATTCCAGGAGGATGGATGAACATGTTCAATGATGAGGGAAAAAAAAAATGAAACTGTTGGGGAAATAATTCCCAAAGTGTGGAAGATAGTGAAAGATAGGCAGAGAAGCCAGTAGATTTGGGCTGTCATCTTTATGTCAACTGGAGAAATATACTTTGCTTATACTGGCAATTAAAGATGTAAATAAAATAGTAATTTAAAAAGTTAATAAAATAAGCAATTAAAATATTTTAAAATGGGAAATACCATTAGCCAAAAGTGTAGAAAATCAAATAAGAAAATACTAGAACTTTTAATCATCACCCCGCCTTTTTGAAAACTCCTGTTTTTCCTATATCAGTAAATGGTACTAATTTATATACTGTTATTTGAGTCAGAAATTAGAAAATTATTCTCAATTTCTCTTTTCCTCTATCATAATATAGTTATTCAGTCACCTAGTTACCCATTTATAGATCCCTTGATCTAATCATTCATTCAATAAATATGTGTTAGCCAATGTTCTTGGTATATTCATGAAAATGATATTATATTACAGTCAAAGCCAATTTTATCTCATAAATATTTATGAAAGTCTTTCTACTTCTTTCTGTCTTGATGCCATGACCGTAGTCCAAGCTACTGATTTGCCTCAAGTGAACAATAGCTTCTTGGCAGCTGATTTTCCTGCAACAACTTTTGTTTCTTGTTGCTCTCCACTTTGCAATCATATTCCAAAGGCTAAATTACCTTAGTTTGGCATATCAAACCTGGGTGAAGGGATTACATTGGGATATGAACAGTCTTCTTGAATGTGTATAAAAGAGTGTAGTTTTTGTTACATACACATGACTATAGATAGTCAAAATTACTGTTGTGCTTTTTAAAATGAAGTCAGCCATTTTTAACATTCTTTAATCTTTAAGAATATTAGAGCCGGGTTCGGTGACTCAGCCTGTAATCCCGCGCCTTTGGGAGGCTGAGGTGAGTGGATTGCCTGAGCCCGCGGGTTTGAGACCCGCCTGGGCAGGCGAGACCTCATCTCTACAGTTAATCAAAAACTAGCGGAGCGTGGCAGCGCGCGCCTGTAGTTCCAGCTCCTTGGAAGGCTGAGGCGGAAGGATCGTCGGAGCCCAGCAGGTCGAGGCTGCGGTGGCCGGAAGCAGCCACTGCCACTGCACTCCAGTCTGGGCGACAGAGTGAGACTTCAACTCAAAAAAAAAAAAAAAAAAACAAGAATGTTAGGGGATTTTATATCCTTGTTGATTGAATAAAAGATTGCCTTTAGAATTAGAGTTGAAAAATATTGGTACTTTTGCACCATAGCCATGCTGAACCATATAGTCACTAAATCAAATGATCTTTTGTAGACTAATTCCATTTTTCACTTATTTTGATGTACAAGTTTTTCTACTTTTGAATCCACCAAATGTCAGTAGTTGAACTTTGATTTTGATGTTAATCATTTTGTGTTATCTCTCTCCTTTTCTTGTAACAAGGCAACTTTGCCATTATTTATAAGCCATTATTTTGGACTGCTTAATAAGATAGGTACAGACCATTTTATGAGAGGTATGACAGTAGAACACATTCCTTTTCCAATTAAGAAATGTTAAAAAAAATTAAGATTTTAAGTTTGCTGAAATAATAAACTTGCTTTATTATCTGTGCATTATGAAAGCACTGATCAAAGTTCCTCTAAAAAACGAAAACTTCATGACTCACATGGGATACAATCAAGGAAAAACTTTATATTAAGATTAGAGTCACCGATGATGCATTGCTTCTTGCAGTGAAAAGACAACTTGTAACAGTCAGATTGCTAGGATTAGAGAAAAGTAAATTTCAGATGGCTGCGACTCACATCCTCTACTGAGAGCTTAATACAAAGACAATTTAGTGAGAGAAGAAACAATAAATTCTAACATGTACTTTAATTATTCATCCGTATCCAATATGTGTGTATTTAAAACTATGTAAAATAATTTGTTGGCTATAAACATCATCCGAGATACAATTGTGTGATTCTAATACATAATTTATACAGCTTCAGAGAACTCAGATTCAAATAGCACTGCAAGGCTGCAAGATTTTATTGATTTTCTGATAAAGAACTTCCCAATCTCAAATAACAATGGAAATCATGTACAGCATATTGTATTTCTGTACTATCTAAGTCGTTACCTAATAAATCAGTTTACTATCACTAATTACCCAGAAATAATCTTCCTATTCTTGATGATCATCAGCCACTGAAAAGAAAATGGCGAGCAAACTAATAGTGCCTAATTTAGGAGACTTTTACATGTTTTTAGATTTCTAAGCCTGATTAGAAAATGGGAAAGCTGCCTAACCTTCAGAGCGATCAATACAGACACATATTAGAAACCAGAAAACCAGACTTCTCAAGGGCAGTGATTTAGTGCTTCTGCAAGTGTGATTGAAACCACTGCGTTCTTACCTTTTTATTAGCAGATGTGAAACTACAATTACAGGTTAAAAATTAAGAGTACATAATAAAATAGCTCATCTGCTGGTCGGCATATAGTTTGTCACCTTAATTAAGATAACAATTGATGTATTAAATTATTGCTTCAAGCTTTAATTTCTCAAATACATTTTATTTTGAATTTTATTATCTCACAGAGAGTTGTGATGACTATATTTGAATTTATATTAATGCAAAATTGAAATGGAATTGAAATATGCTTCACGGCATTAAAAATCTTATCATAGTTTCTCAGAGGAAAAACTTATGATTAGTATATCTATATTATGTTCACTCAGATTGCATAAACACAACAATATCCATAATTAGATATATTGGTTAGTAGAAAATAATTAAAATGCTGATTAAAAAATTTTAATGAAGAATTCATTCACAATATTTTATTTATTTGCAAGAGTTTATAAAACTATTTATATAAATCACTATTTATTAACTATTTAGAGAAATAGGTTTTATTTATTGCTTTGTAAGTACTTGAAATATGAATCCTATAAGAAAATTTTAAAGATATAACTTGAAAATGTCATTGACTTTATAAATTACATTTCAGCTTTTTTAAAAGCAGGGATTTTTACTTATACAATGTTCTGGAATAAAATATTTTCTTTATCATCACTCATATTTATAGTCTTTTTTTAAAAAAGGAAAACTAACGTTTTATTGTTGCTGTTGGTTGTTTGCAAATATCATTTTTGATTTTGACTATGCTGTTGCTATAATCACCAACTGTTGCTGCTTTTCTCTGAATTCTTACCGCAATCTCTTCCCTTCTCTACAATATTTACCATCATTTCATTGTCTCATCTTCTTTTCATTAATTCCTCTATTTATACCTATAAGCATCAGCAATGGGTTTTATTTGCTCTCATGAAACCTAGTATCAACTTCTACAATGTTTGGGTTGGCTCATGACATCCTATTTTTCATACCCTTTTGGAAAGTATAATTGCATCCAGTCCCCCCTTTTTCCCCCCAGGACTATTTTGTCAAGTGCTATACGAGTTATAATTGTACTATTCACCTACCATTCTACTGAAACTGCTCTCAAGTATTCACCAATATTCAGTCAACAAATTCAGTATCTTTCCCATTCTTACCCTACCTATACTTCTAATTATAATTAATACCTGACTGTTTGCATCTCTGAGTTTTATTAACTTTCCTCTTTCCTTTGTATCTGTTTCTTCTTAAATTTTCCTATAGTTTTTTATTGTTCATACTACATTTCAACATAGTTATTTTTCAAAGTTTTATTTCCAGAATTCTTCTGATCTCCATTTCCCTACTCTCCATTTGCATTGTCAAATATTTATCTTGCTTCAGCAATCACCCTATTTTTGAATATCTTTAAATATGTCTTTTCTCAACCGGGGATCAGAATGGAACCTAAGCACTGTCAGAATTCAGGACATAGTTGTCTCCCAGATAAATTTTAAATGATTGAATTTCCCATTAATATCGTCTTTATAAATATATTTTTGCTGCTCTGTTAGTGACTGAATTTCTACCATCTTTCTCATTACTATTTCATTTCCAATATACATTTGTAACCTTATTGCATTTATGTAATCATCTTTAAACAAACAAAAAACAAGATGACAAGCAAAATTATTCTATTAAAATTCTCAATCAACAGAGCTTTACTCTTTCCATGAACACGTTGCCATCGAGTTATCTTCCATAGATAATTATGTTGTACACATGTGCACTAACACACATTCTACTGATTCACATAAGCTTCCTCATTCACAATTAATGTATTTAATTCAAATTAAATATATTTTCTATGTATTTGCAAATATATTTAATGTGTATGACTGTGATTAAATCACAGAGAAGTCTCTAGCCTTATTTACATTTACTTGTATAAATATGTTTCTGTTCTTTCCCCCAATGGTTTGTGCATATCTATTTGATTGGTTAGATACAGTTTTTGCTTATAAAACTTTAGGTTAGCTGGACTTGGTGGCTCAGCCGGTAATCCCAGCGCTTTGGGAGGCTGAGGTGAGTGGATTGCCTGAGCCCACGGGTTCGAGACCTACCTGGGCAACTTGGCGAGACCTTATCTCTACAATAAATCCAAAAATTAGCCCAGTGTGGTAGTGCGCACCTGTAGTTCCAGCTACTTGGAAGGCTGAGGTGGAAGGATCTCCGAAGCCCAGCAGGTCAAGGCCACAGTGGCCGGGAGCAGCCACTGCACTCCAGTCTGGGCGACAGAGTGAGACTCCAACTCAAAAAAAAAAAAAAAGAAAACAAACCAAAAAACCAAAAAAACTTTAGGTTTTTCTGTGTCAAGCTCATCAGTTCAGATGCCTTTATGGGAAGGTAAGAGAAAGTACAATCTGAACTAAATTAAATACTACAGGGTCATTACTAATTTTCATATTTCAAAGCATTCAGAAAAATTGGCATGGTCTTAGTTCCAGAGGTTCATGATGCTATCAGAAATTGGCATTATTTCTGTAATTCGTTTATATTTTCTCTTCCTTTTATCAGCATGTTATCTGGCTTGCCTTTATTACATAGCAGGATAATAGTGTCATTCTCTGTCTCTACATTTAGCCTCAGTATCCAAAGGGGGGAAAAAGAAAAAGAAAAACTTCTGTCACAGTGTTACAGAATAGTCAATCTAATTCAAAGTTTGAGTAGAACAAATAGAGGACATTACTCATTATTAAACTTCTGTCTAACTTTCAAAGTTCAAATGTTATTCTTTGGGTAGACATTCCACAACTTGTCAGTTGCCTTTTTCTTTTAATCTTATTTTGGTAATCACATACTGATCTCCACAAAGTCTTTATATATACAGTATCATAACACAGAAGCAAGCAAGCAAACAAAAATGTGTTCAAATAGGGATAGAGAAATATATATTCCAAAGGTGAACAAACCTTTTTAAGTCATCAAACTCCTTGCTATATATAATATATTTTCTTTACCTGTAATTTGAAAAACCTCAAGTAATTAAATTCTGATATTTTGTTTTTGTTGCACAATGTTTTTATTATTTAGTGACACGACCTGGAAATTAGCCATATCCTTGCTCAAATTAGAATGCAATTCACTCTCAAGTGAATTTTTCTGGCAAATGCCAAAGCTATAGAAAATATGTAGTCATGTTCAACTAATGTGATTTTTTATTCCTAACTATGTTTTAAATACTGTATCAATCCTAGAAGTTTTGCTCTGGAGTATGTGATTCTACAAGTTATTTTAGCAATGCAAATTAGAACAATCTTAAATTTCTAAATAGAGTTTAGAGCATAAGCAATGTCATTATCAACTTAAGAACAATTGACATGGAGCTAGATTACTTAGTTTAAATCTTGTTTACATCCATTTACTGGTACAAGCTACTTTCCCTTCTTGGGTTTAGTGTCCTCACCTGTGCAAAATAAAGTATTATAACAGTATGTGAGGCATAAGATTATGCTGATGATTATTAAATAAAATGTCATCTAAATGAAATTATTTAACAGTGACAGGTCAGCATTCACAATTGTGACTACTTTTAAACACTTTTATAAGGTACATAATACTTGAGCATATTAATGGGGTACATGTGATATTTTGTTTCTATATGTATAGAATGTGTAATGATCAAGTCAAAGTATTTGGAACTACATCACCTTGAGTATTTGTCAATTCTTTGTATTGGGAACATTTCAAACAAACACTCTCTTCCAACTATTTTCAAATACACAATGCATGGTTTTAAATTATGTTTTAAATTATAATCACATTATAATATGGTTGCCCTACTTTGATATGAAATATTTGAACTTATTCCTTCTATTTAACTCTATGCTCACACCAATTAACCAGACTGCCTTCATCTCTCCACCCGCCTACATACCCTCCCCAGTCTCTGATGTCTTTCATTAAGCTCTCTAACTTCATGAGACCAATTTTTAAAGTTCTTACATATGACTGAGAACATGTGCCTTCTGTGTTTTCTGTGCCTGCTTTTTTTCACTTAACACGTTGACCTCCAGCTCCATTTGTGTTGCTGCAAATGACAGAATCTCATCATTTTTTATGGTCAAACAGTATTCTACTGGAGACTTATGCACGTGTGCGCACACACACACACTTACATATGTATATGTATATAAAACCACATTATCCATTAGCCTGTTGATGGGCACTTAAGACTTAAGTTGACCCATGTCTTTGCTGTTGTGAACAATGCATCAACTGGGAGAACAAGTATCATTTGGACATACTGATTTGTGGTTTATGTAAATTCTCAGTAGTGGCATTTTTATGTTGTATGGTAGTTCTACATTTAGGTTTTTTAGAAATATTCATACTATTTTCCATAACTTGCATTCCACTAACAGTGGCATAACTGTTCCATTATGATCATTACGATTGTATTTACTCTTGGACAATACTCTAAAAGCTGTTGTCAATTGGTTTGCAAATGCTGAGACTTATTGAGGGGGAAAATACTTTTCTTGAAATTCCAAAAGCTGGGACTGAAATCTCAAGAATGAAATGTAGAAGACTGAGCATAAAGGTATACAGAAAATAGATAATTATATACTCTGGTCAATAGTCTTCTTCTTGCCCAAAATAAAGAGGAGTTTATTCAGAAAGCAGGAAGAAGGGGTTTGAAAAACATGAAGACAGCAGGAGGGGAAGAGAGGTAAAAAGCAGCCCTCATGTTAAAGACAAACCACAAAGGTGATCACTGTAATCAAGTTTGGAGGAATCTCAGAGTGTGCTTGCACCTTGTTCCCAGGACACAGCTAGCCTCAGGTGATTATCTCCTTTTTAGAGATCCCTGCAATGTGGCACCGAACTCTCATGGCAACTTGATTTTAGGAGACCTGTGGTGGTCTAAAGAGATAGACATGGAGAAACGTGGAGATCTCAGCAAATCTTAGAACAATGAAATAATGAAAGGAAAGGACTTCCAAGATCACCACAGTGAGTTGCAGAAGACTGACTGGACCAGAAGCATGACAAGAAGAATTAAGCAAGCATAACCCCTGCAACAGAATGCCATGAGGATACATAAAGCACCTGATGAGCAAAGAAGGCAAACACATGGCTATGAGATGCCCCAAACCCTTCCTGGCCGTAAAACTCAGCAGAAGTCGAGGAGAGCACATTGTGAGCCTCCTGATCCCTCAGTGTCCTTCAGGAACACGTATATTTCGAAGACACTCATTTCAATTTCGAGAGAATGAGAAATGAACTCCTAAGTGTTCATGTTTTGAAGGAGATGTGATTGATGGCTCACAGGAATACATTTTGCCCCATTAGTGGCAATATGAATTTATGTGCTCTGTTAAGACACTTAATAGGACAAAAAGAATGTTGAACACCCAAGTTTGGTAAATCTAGTTGGAATTTAATGGATGTTTGTGTCATTATTATTTTGAAATCTAAAAAAAAAAAAAAACCAAATTATCAACAAATGTAATAGACTTGCATTAGTATTTTGCCATATTCACTACAAATTCTCTGATGTAGGAAGTACGTAGCTACAAATAAGAGTACGTACCTACCACAATTACATGATTATCTCTCTATTTTCTCTCCCATTAAAATTATTTTTTGTTTGTTTGGTTTTAGAGACAGAGTCTAGTTCTGTTGCCCAGGATACAATGCAGTGGTACGATCACAGCTCACCACAGCCCCAAACTCCTGAACTCACATGTTCCTTCCATCTCAGCCTTCTGAGTAGCTGGAAAAACAGATGCATGCCACTATGTCTGGCTAATATTTTTAAATTTTTTGCACAGATGGAGTCTCACCATGTAGTTCAGGCTGGTCTGAAACTCTTGGCCTCAAGCCATCCTCCTGTCTTGGGATCCCAAAGCACTGTAATGATAGGCTTAAGCCCCTGCACCAACACTATTAAACTTCTAATCGCTGATGCCTAAAATCTCAAATTCAGGTTTTACTATTTAAAACTGAAATCTAACTACAGCCGAATTCATATTTTTCTTCATATCGCCAAAGAGTAGCATGTGCGTACAATGGCACGTGCAAACAAAATGCCAGCCACCACCATGCATAGAGTCAAAATTAGCCCTAGTACCTGCCCCAGGTGAGATGCCTGTGTCTCTCAACATATTATTTTCTCATCTACATACTATTTTTCTTGCAGTATTAATATTTTATAAAACAGTACATTGGTTTGTTTTAATGGCCAGGAGTCTGGATGATGAAAGAAGACTAAAGTTTATTCCTCTCTTCTGAGATCTAAGTGGACAAGAAGATAAACCCCAAATACGATTATGTGAAATTCTCAAAATATATAACCGCTGACAGATGCCCAACAACTCCTATATGTTGAGAGTTCTCAGTTCAATTGAATACCATGTCTTAGAGAGCTAAAGTAACCAACTCTCTTCCATCTACACTGCATCAGTCATGGCTAAATGGGAGATAATATGATTTCACTCCAGATCCATCCTGTCCAAACCAGCTCAGTCACCAAACCAGGGACACCACGATGAAATAAGAAGGTCCATTGCCCATGGAAAACTTGCCCAGAGCCTATTCGTATATGTATGCTCAGAGCACAAATGCAAAAATCCTAGGAGACAGCGTGTAGGCCCATCCTCTCGTGAAATAAAGGGAGAGATGAGAAAATGTCAGGCAGAGGAATGCACAATCTTGTCCACTCAAGAAGTGTAGTTCAATACTTATATCCCTTTCTCTTCTGTCAGAGAGTAGAAGATGCTCCTCTTTCTAGAAAAAACAAGAACAAGAACAAAAACAAAAAACGAAGGCAAGAGACACGTAGTTCCCTGTAATATGACTTTGGATATACTTATCCAGCAATATATTGCACAGATGTATTACTTCAAGGCGTGGCATTTCATGGTGTTGCGGGAGGCAATGATGAAAATGAGAACAAAGAGATTGCTACTGCAAGATGCCTAGTACAGAAAACCTGCTCGTGTGTGAAATGCTTGTCCTAAGCTAACTTATCCCATCGATCAAATGGATTACCCCACCTCCTCCCACTATTTTTTTTTTCATTTCTCAGAAACGTTTGTCAATCACTTTCAAGTGTAAGGCAGTGTGCCTGACCTTGAAAAACAAACACATACACGAATGTGACAAGGCCCCTGCTATCAAGTTATTTGTTAGTTTGTTTGTTTTGGGGTATCATTGCAGGTATGTGCTGAAATGCATACACTTAGTTTTAGAAAATTGAATATTTTAGAATAAATCTCTAATAAGGAATAAGGTAGAATAGCTCAAGTATTAACATACACACACATACACAATTATGCGCTATAGGCATCCATCTGAAAGGAAAAGATCACCACAGTTTACTTTCTAAATGTTAAACATAATAGAGAACAATGTTTGTATTAATATTTGAGGGACAGATGTGTTATAACAGTTATTAACAATCTTAAGAACAAGCTATTAGTATTTAAATTTTTCTTCTTCCTATTATCAAAGAAAAATTACTTACACAGATCAAATTTAGATATTTTCAAATGTATATTCTCTTTGAAATAGAAACTTAGCTGAATAGAGAATAAGAGTCCTGTCACTCACTCTAACTTCAAATATTCAGCTTCTAAAAGGAATTTATAGAATAATAATGGAATATGTAACTTATTAAGCATTTATTGCTTACATACTTGTTATTTTATTTCTTATTAAAAAACAAACTTAAAAACTGTTACAGCTTTTGCTGGCAAATGAAACACTTTATAATTTTTTCCTGAAAGTTCCAATTTCAAGATGTTCTTCCACATGTGCTTTTTACTTTCCATTTCTAGCAATTTTAAGGTAATTTTTTTCAGTTAAGGTCATTTTTTTTATAGTTATATCCCATCAGAAACCAACCATTCTATTTGCAATGTTTCTTCTTAGTATGCTTTTCTTCTCATTGCCCGCTGCCAATGTGCTAGGTAAGGTCTATGTTGTTTTAAGATTCTTAACCAACTTTCAGTCCTCTAGACTTTTGTCCAGACTTTTCTTGTATTAATACTGTCAAAAATGTATTATCTTAAGGCACTATTTAGAGTAAGCTGGAGATCTAATGGCTTGCATTCACACTCTTAGACTGGCAAAGCTTTTGAATTCTTAACCAAAGAATTCAAATAAAATTTCAAAGCAGCACATATCATAATCCCATGATGTTTAAACAAGTCCACATCCTGCCCATGATTCTTCTTTCGAAAAAGAATGGGGTGGCTAAAAGCAGAGCTGTTCAGCTCATTGGCTGGAATCAGGTAGACCTCTTCTGTGTGGCCCTGCGTGTGTTTTTAGGTTTTTTGTTTGTTTGTTTGTTTTTTGGTCTGTTTTCTCCTCTGTAAAATGAGGATGCCCTCAGTACCAACCTCTTGGGGTTTTTGAGGTTTGAATGAGTGGAGACACGTACAGGTATAAGAGCAGCATTTGGTACATATAAAACACTTGATAAATATCAGCTATTATTTTCTATCATTTGAAGTCCCCTCTGCTGGGTAAGTCAAGGAGGTTGAATATCAGCAAGTTGATATGGCATATCTAGAAGTCTTTTTAATCATCTTTTTAACATAGCACATTGTCCTACCTCTACCCTGCAATTCAAAGCTTTAAAGTATTCCTTCATAAAGTAAGAACCTATAACACTGTTTCAATAGTTTAACATTTTGATCTGTTTTGCTTTGGGATCCAACTTTATAGCCAGATGTCATTGTTTCATTTTCCAAGTCTGAAATCTGCTTGCACATAAAAGTCAAATTGTTCTCTGACTCTTAAAGCAATCATATTCTTTTAAAAGTCTTACATATTACAAATGTATTTTGGTTAGCATAATGTTAGAACATGTACAAATAATTCTGTAGAATTTGTCTAAATGTCAAGACAAATCAATTTTGCAAATGTCTACCCGACGTTCCTGGAAACTTAGATCACTCATGAAGGATTCTCTTTTGATTCATAATAAAAGTTACAGCATTTCTCTTTACCGCTTTCTCTACTACAGAAAATCTAAGCAGCTGCATTCTTCCTTAGACAGTCAGTGTGGTATTTATAACGGTACAATAATATGTAGTTTATGATATTTTGTGTGTGTTTAAAATGAGTCAACTTAAATGCTGTCTATATATGTTACCAGTTTCTCAAACAACTCAACAAATGACAGATATATGAATCAATATTAAACTGCCATTTATATCTTTATTCCTCATGAAAGAAATATTGAATTTCAGATTTTTCTGCCAATTTTATTTCTATGAATATTTACATTTATGCTAATGTAATTGTGGTTGTCTACAACAAAAGATTATAGGCAAGATAAAGAAAAAAAGGGGCCTATTTCATTTGAGTAGAGAGTTGTTTTTCACATTGTGACATGGATAGCATTTACTCTTAGGTTTTTTGGTTTTTTTTTAACTGGAGTCTCACTCTGTCACCCAGGCTTGAGTACAGTGGTACGCTCATGGCCACCGCAGCCTTGACTGCTGGGCTCAGGTGATCCTTTTGCCTCAGTCTCCTAAGTACCTGGAACTACACGCACTAGCCACTACACCCAGCAATTTTTTTTTTTTTGTAGTGACGAAGTCTCACCAAGTTGCCCAGGTTGGTCTCAAACCCCTGGGCAATCTTCTTGCCTCAACCTCCCAAAGTGCTGGGAATACAGACTTGTGTCACTGCACCCGGCCTATGACTGTATGTTTTAACTTGGCATTTATTATTGACGATACCCTTTGTTGGTTGCTTGCTTGCTTTTTGTCCCATGCTTCTCATATGTTTGGAACTTCTGCCTTAAACTGCAGTCACCTACGCCCTTCCTGATACCTTAAATTCAACCCTCTGAGGGTGACCCTCATTATGATGATCACTCTATAGTGTCCCCAACTGAATTTTATGTGTATCTCATAGCCAATATTGAAATCAGCCCACTCCAAACATACCTCCAATGTGTGGATAAATTAATCCAAACTTCTCCAAACATCAGATTCTGGTATCAGAAAGATGAAAATGTAATAATATCCACATAGATGAAGAATTGAGCAATGTGAGATAACAAAGTCTGAACAGTTGCTTTCACTTGGTAACTTCCATTTTGTACACTTCGCATTTGCCCTTCTAGATCCACTGTATACCATACCTTTATGCTCTCTGCCCTTGGGGTAGCAGGCACAAGTAGGAACACTTTCCCTCCAGTTTCCAGTTGGGTGTGGCCAAATGGAAGCTCAGAAGATCAGGAGGAGGGAGGAGAATAAGGTTGCCATAATTATCTGGGCTCTCTCAGCCAGGTCACCCCAATTGGGCTGTGTCCCATATAGAGGGTCACTTATCTCAAAGCAACCATCTTCATATTCAAGAGTCTTTTCTAGGCTCCAGTAACTGCTTCTCTCATTCTTTGGAGTTAAGATGATAAAAACTCAACAATTACCAGTCCCAGAATATTATACAATCATTTCTCATGCTTTTGTTATTAGTATTTTTATTAAAATTTGTATTAAAATTTTCTCTCAAATTACTCTACTTTGAGAGTGCAATCTGATTCTCTTTTTTTCTTTTCTTTTTTTAAAAATAAAGATGTAGGTTACAATTCATGGTTAGGTATACAAACATTGATTATGCAGGTACCCTTGTTGATGAAATATGCCCCTCCCTCCCCTAGCAGTTTCCCTCAACTGCCAATGCCACTCCCCTCCCCTGACAGTTTTCCAATGCTACCAATCCCTTTTTTATAGTATTATAATTGTTCAATGTCCGCTTATGAGTGAGAACTTATGGTATTCTGTTCTTTGTTTCTGTGATAGATCACTGAGTATGATCGACTCTAAATCTTACTGAGTCAGGACCCTTATAATACACTCATGATGTCAGAACTGCTATGGCCAAGATTTTATCAACAGTGAGATAGAACGATTATTTACATGCTACCAAAACATAAGAATTGCCAGGCTCAGTGGCTCAGCCTGTAATCCCGCGCCTTTGGGAGGCTGAAGTGAGTGGATTGCCTAAGCCCACGGGTTCGAGACCCCCCTGGGCAGCGAGACCTCATCTCTACAATAAATACAAAAATAAATAAGCTGGGCGTGGTAGCACGCGCCTGTAATTCCGGCTACTCGGAAGGCTGAGGCAGAAGGATCCCCGGAGCCCAGCAGGTCGAGGCTGCGGTGGCCGAGAGCGGCCACTGCACTCCAGTCTGAACAACAGAGTGAGACTCCAACTCAAAAAAAACCCAAAAAACAACAACAACAAAAAACATAAGAATTATATTTGGATTTTCATAATTGGAAATTCATTTGATTCTTGAGATTATACTTCTACTAATAAATGCTAAGGCTTATTACTTATTGGACAAACATCCGAATATGAGCATTTATAAACCATCTTTATGTCACTGGGGATAAAATTTAAATGCTCCTATGTAAAAATCACAATACTGCTGAGTTGCTTGAAAGACCAAAATAAATTTGAAGTTCTTCCATGTTTCCCAAACGTGTAGACCAAGTTGCATTCCTACACCTGTCTAAAACAAACCATTTAGGAGGACTTTTGAAAGCATAAAACACTGAATATAGAAGAAAATCATATTTCCCTTATATGAAGAAAAAATATTTAGCAGAAGTGAACATATATTTATCTATTGCTTGACATTAACTATATATGCATGCTTCGGAAAGAAAACAAACTTCTATGACTGTCTTTTAGAGTGAGGATCTAATGGACTTTTTCTGGCTCTTAATGAGATTAAATTATATTAAAATTACAGATTGATATGTTTATGACATTATTGCATGCTCTTTTTTAGATACTTAAAAATACTAGGGCTGTGCTTTTTTTTTTTCTTTGCTTGTTTCTTCCTGCATATGAATGTCTAGTGCAGTTCATGGCGTATTGTAGAAGTTGAAAGCATACTTCACTAACTGGTAATATGAATCTCATTTAGTCTGGCAAATTTGATGACAGCATATGCATTTTATAAAAATATAAATAATATAATGTGAATAATTATATAAGATGTATAATATGAAAAAATGCAATTGAAACAATTATATTTACAATCTAAGTTTTCCTTTTTTTGTAACTTGCTTTTTATTTATTTTTATTTTTTAATTTTAAGGATGCGGAGCACAATTCAGGGTTAGGTATACAAATGTTCACTATGGAAGTACCCTTGTTGATGAGGTGTGCCTCACTTCCCCTGGCAGTTTCCCACTAATGCCAATTCCTTTCTTTTGTTTTTTTTTTTTGAGTTGGAGTCTCACTCTGTCACCCAGACTGGAGTGCAGTGGCCGCTTCTGGCCACCACAGCCTTGACCTGCTGGGTTCTGGTGATCCTTCTGCCTCAGCCTTCCAAGGAGCTGGAACTACAGGCGCACGCTACCACACTCAACTAATTTTTGATTTATTGTAGAGATAAGGTCTCGCCAAGTTGCCCAGGCGGGTCTCAAACCTGTGGGCTCACGCAATCCACTCACCTCAGCCTCCCAAGGCACGGGATTACAGGCTGAGCCACCGAGCCCGGCTGCCAATCCCTTTCTTATAGTATTATGCTAACTGTTCAAGGTCTGCTTATGAGTGAGAACATGTGGTACTCAGTTCTTTTTTTCTGTGTTAGATCACTCAGTATTATAGGCTCTAAGTCATCCAAGTTGCTGCAAAGTTCATAATTGTGTCCTTTATGGCTGCGTAATAATTCCATTATGTATATGTACCACAATCTAAAGTTTTTAAAAGACAAATGTTTGCTATCCAATGAAAATACAGTCAGGTTCCTTCTCCATAAGTTTCACATGCAGATTCAACTGACGTCAGATTGAAAATATTAAAACATAGAACAATAAATATAATACAAAAATGCTGACATCAGATTAAAATATTAAAACAGAATAATAAATATAATACAAAAAACAATGATACAATAACTATTTACATATAATTTATATTGTATTAGGCATTATAAATAATCTAGAGATGGTTTAAACTTTAAAGTATATGGGAAAATTGCAACAGTTATATGAAAAATTTCACTATTTTATATAAGGGACTTGTGCATTTGCGTTAGGGTAGTGGTTTCATGGAACCAATTATTCATGAATACTGAAGGACAAATGTGTTACAGTTCAACTTTACACTCTGCCATTTGATAACGCAAGTTTATGTCATAGCAATAGAACAGAGGTGGGTTCTCTAGGGCTGGTAGTTTATATAAGTTTGGCAAGAATGCTTTTGTGTAGTTGCACTCTAGGTTGCATGGTACAAAACAGAAAGCTCAGTTACACTTGAATATTAGATTGCAGAATTTTTTGTATAAGTATATTCCCAAGTTTGTTCAAGATATAATTACACTAAAAAATTATCAGGTGTTTATGTTAAATTCAAAAGTAATTGGGATTCATGTGCCTTGCTTTGCTACATCTAGCAACACTGTGAGCATATTTAATGAAGACAACAATGTGAAATTTAAAATTCAAGTACGTGCCCTTATAATAAATAAGTCCCCTGACTCAAACCAGGTCAAGTGGGGACCAAAGTGAGGCCCAAACATTACCAGTACAATGAACTTTTGTGTACCTAACCCTGAATCATACCCTACATCTTTAAAATAAAAAAAAATACATGTGAGGGGACCCTTAGCTTAAACTTCATTAGATTTTCAGTAAATGTTCCTTTTCAATATAGCTTGCATTAACAGCACATATACGGAATTAATTTATTTGCTTACAAAAAACATAGTTTACGATGCTTCCCCTCCCCCCGGTGGGAATGTAGCAAATACACACACACAAAATCTAAATTGCAGAAATCCGTTTATGTATGTTTAATCTCTATTTATTTATTTGTTAGTTTTTTTTTCAGTTGGAGTCTCGCTCCGTCACCCAGATGGAGTGCAGTGGTACGCTGCTTATGGCCACCCCAGTGTCCTCTTGCTGGGTTTGGGGAGCTTCAGCCTCAGTCTTCCAGGTAGCCAGAACTACAGGCATGCGCTACCACATCTAGCTATTTTTTAAATTTTTTTATTGTAGAGACAAGTTGTCCAGGCTGGTCTCAAACTCATAAACTCAGGCAGTCCATTCACCTCGGCCTCCCAAAGTGCTGGGATTACAGGCTGAGCCACCAAGCAAGACCTCTTAATCTCTATTTATATGCCAGGCACTAATGTAGGCAGGCGTGGTCCTCACGGGCCTTAACTTTCCCTGTGAGTCAAAAGAAGTTTACAGGGGATGTGTGCAAGAGGCAGTTAATCCACCTTTGGAAGGGCTAGTAGGCAAACTTTCTGGGTCATGTGACTTATTATTAGAAGTCTGAAGCACAAAGATGGATTAGCCAGGAGTGGGATGTGGCAGGGAGAGAATTCAAGTAAAAGTTATAGTAGTTAAAGGGCCGATAGACAAAATAAGGCACGACTATTCAAGAAAACTAGCAAATTTAACACTTGGATTTAAGAGGTGAAAAAACAGTCGGGTGTGGTGGCTCAGCCTGTAATCCCAGCACTTTGGGAGGCCGAGGTGAGAGGATTGCCTGAGCCCAGGGGTTCAAGATCACCCTGCACACCTTGGTGAGACCTCATCTCTACAATAAATCACAAGAGCTAGCCAGGTGGTGGTGTGAGTCAGTAGTTTCAGCTACTTAGAAGGCTGAAGTAGAAGGATCACCTGAGACCAGCATGTCGAGGATGTGGTAGCCATAACCCTGCCTCTGCACTCCAGCCTGGGTGACAAGAGTGAGACTCTAACTTAAAAAATAAAAATAAAAATAAAAGAATGGGAAGTAATGAGACTGGAGAGATAAGATTCTCTGAATTTCCCCTTCTGCTTTTAGGCATATAACAATTAAAGGAAAGTAATACATTGGTGTAACAAAATATCAAATTTAATGATTTCTAAAAATATGATGAGCAAGGATAAGTATTTAGTTAAAAAAAAATAGAAAAATATTTGCACCCCTCACTAAATGGAGCTAATTTGCAGAAACATTTTTAGAATATAGTAAAGGCATTAAAAAACCCACTTCTCTATAAAAGCATTGAGAAATATGGCAAAAAAATGATCAAAACCAACTATTTCAGGACTATGGAAATAATAGATTCTAACTATCTAAGGGGTGCTTATTCAAGGGAAATGACAGAAGCTCAGTAAGAACAGTGAAGCTTATGCCATTTTCTCTTTTCCTCTCTGTAGTCACCAGTTTTGTAGTAGCCTTGAAAACTGGCAGCCTCACAATTCTGGCAGGTGTGAATACAGTAGCTGAAATACCACCGAATAGAATAGGATAGATGTGAGCTCTCCAAAAAGCCCCATCCCCAAAGAGTTGTCACTATTTGACCTGTGTGGTATTCTGTGGAGAAAAGCTCTATTTATCAGGCATGTTTCTATTTGTTCTGACTCAGAGTACAATCAGTGAGAAAAGACATATCCTAAGAGCATTTGATGAAAACAAAGGCAAATAATTTAGTTATATAATATCACTGTCAACAAGTTAGTGATAACTGTTAAAGCAGACATGAGGGTGGCATAAACAAACAAGCAAACAAAATATAAAGAAAATATAAGAAATAAGATGCCTAAAGGGGCTTTTACAAGCTCAAAAGCTATTCTGGGAATATACAAAGGCACACCCAAATGTAAATTAAGGGCATGCTTTGAAAATAATTGAAAAAGGTCTATTCATATCTTTTGCCCACTTTGTAATGGGATTGTTTGTTTTTTTTCTTTTCAGCACGTTTGAGTTCCTTGCAGATCCTTGATGTTAGGCCTTTGTCAGACATGGAGTTGGCAAATATTTTTTCCCAGTCTGTCTCCCTCCTCTCTTGATGGTTTCTTTGGCTTTACAGAAGGTTGTCAGTTTAAAGAGGTCCCAGTTGCTATCTTATCTCTTATGGCCTGTGCATTTCGGGTTTTGGTCAGGAATTGGTTGCCAGTTCCAACTTCCATAAGGGTGTATCCTGCATTTTCTAAAGTTCTTATGGTTTGATGTTTTACATTTAGGTCTCTGATCCATTTAGAGTTAATTTTTGTGTATGGGGATAGATAGGCATCCTGTTTGAATCTTCTGCATGTGGTCAGCCAGTTTGTGGTACATATACACAATGGAATATTACGCAACCATAAAAAGAACAAAATCATGAATTTTGCAGTAACCTGAGTGGAATTAGAGTTTATAATACTGAGTGATCTGTCACAGAAACAAAGATCTGAGTATCACATGTTCTCACTCATAAGTGGACCTTTAACAACTACCGTACAGCCAGGCTCGGTGGCTCAGCCTGTAATCCCGCGCCTTTGGGAGGCTGAGGTGAGTGGATTGCCTGAGCCTGCAGGTTCGAGACCCGCCTGGGCAGCGAGACCTCATCTCTACAATAAATCAAAAAATCAGCTGGGCGTGGTAGCGCATGCCTGTAATTCCGGCTACTAGGAAGGCTGAGGAGGAAGGATCGCCGGAGCCCAGCAGGTCGAGGCTGCGGTGGCCGGGAGCGGCCACTGCACTCCAGTCTGGGCGACAGAGTAAGACTCCAACTCAAAAAAAAAACAAACAAAAAAGAACTACCGTAATACTATAAGAAAAGGATTGACAGTGGTGGGAAACTATGGGGAGTAGGCAGGGAGGTGGGATTAACGGTAGTCAATATCTCTCTGGGGAGGGGGGGCATGCCTCATCAACAAGGTTACCTGCACAATGCATATTTGTATACCTATCCCTTAACTGTATCCCACAATTTTAAAATAAAATATATATATATATAATTCTAAAAAACGAAAATAATTGAGACAACTCTAATATCTTATATTGATGAGTTTCAGCCTTCTTCACTAAACAATCGACAATAACAAAAATAACAATAAGAATTAGCAGAGAAACCAAACCTATGCAGAGAGGACAATGTGATTTCTAGTGCTTCCTGTTTATATAATTAAAACATATTTAAATGTCAATTTAAACAAAGTCAAATATACTGAAATTGTAAAATATTAGCATACTTTATTAAACATTATATTGCAAATAATAATTTTTGAGACATAAAAAGACATAAGAAATTATGCCTCAAACACTGGAGAAAGTTAATAAAAACTGTCTCTAG
The DNA here is from genome assembly GCF_000164805.1 of Carlito syrichta. Taxonomy (NCBI): domain Eukaryota; kingdom Metazoa; phylum Chordata; class Mammalia; order Primates; family Tarsiidae; genus Carlito; species Carlito syrichta. The sequence continues at coordinate 401,978 of NW_007260563.1, read as the reverse complement.
GAAAGCCAGTTACTATATTTACTAAAAAAAAGACTTTAAATCAGATACAATAAATATTTTCAAAACACATGTAGAAATTTTAAAAAAAGTATCAGAACAATTTCTCATCAAATGGAGAATATTGATAAGAAGATAAAAATTTTTAAAAAAGAAATTCTGGCATTAAAAATAAAATGAAAATAACTGAAATTAAAAATTTACTAAAGGAACACAATAACGGATTTGAGAAGACAGAATAAAGAATCTGTGAATTTCAAGAAAAATATATTTGGAAAATCCAGAACAGAAAAAAATGTACTTTCTGTACAATTTGTGTCTGTTTCCATGAAAAAAAGAATTTTCAAAGGAGCAACAGAAAATGCTTCATCACATATAACAGATGCTCAGTAAGGTAAATAGCTGACTTTTCCTTTAAAAAAAAAAAAAAGGCCAGAAGGCAGTAGAATAACAGTTAATTTTCCAAAAACAAAAAATTTCAATTCAAAATTCTATATCCAACAAAACTATCATTCAAAAACAATGGATAAATTAAGACTAACTCCTAGAAAACAAAAACTGATAAAACTATTAGCAGACCTTCTTCAATTAAAAAACTATATAGACTAAAGATAGTTATTTTAGACTAAAATAAAAGTATCCTAGAGAATTATTCAAATACAAACAGGAAAATAAAGAACACTGCAAAGGAAATGCCATAGGTAAATATATATAAAAAAGTATAAATATATTTTTATTTGTAACATTATTCTTAACCTATATAATTTCAAATATAACCACATAATAATTATAAATCTGTATTGATGTGCTTATGATGTACAAAGCTGTAATTTGTATAACAATCATAGTAAAGAGGAAGGGAAAGAAGAAAAATATATCAAAGAAGTTTGTTACTATTGAAATTAAGTTGATATGGATCCAAATTATATTAAGTTAATATACATGAAGCAAAAATGGAAATAATTAAAAAGGAAAACAGATAATTAAGCAATAATAGTTGAGACCTCTTTGCCAATAGTTAAAAAAAAAAAAAAACTAGAGAGAAGATCAACAAAAAAAATGGACTATTTGATAAAGTGGAAAGACATCGAGAGTGCTGAAGCCAATAATAATAGAATGCATATTCTTCTTAAGTGTACAGGGAACACTGTAAAGGAGAGACCATATAATAGATGATAAACAAGCATGGATACATTTTGTAATAAGTGAAATCACTTAAAGTATATTATCCAATGCAATGGAATTAAATTAGAAATTAATAACTAGAAAATTTTATTAATAAAAAGTTAGAAACACTTAAATAACCAATGTCAAAAACAAAATTACAGGCAAACTAAAAAGCACGTCAAAATGAATGAAAAACAAAGACAATGTATGATATACAACTAAAACTGTTCCAAGATGAAAAATTTACTATAGCTATGAATACAGCCACAATAAGAAATACTTTGGGTTTAATCTTAAGACATGACTTAGTTTATTCACAAACTGTTAGATCCTTTTTAAAATAGGACTTTCAGATCTTAAAATAAGAATTATTATATCTTCTTCTCAGGGTTTAAGTTTTAAGAAATATTAGGACAATTACATTGAAGCCAAACACTACCTTTTCACAGTTTGTTCCTCTTCAACTTATCCCATTTTGCCAAAAATAAATTGGCCAAAATTTTTAAAAATAAAATAAATGTTTTTCTTTACCAAATTAACAAATCAGCATGTTTTCATTTTTTCTGAAACCATTGAAAATATGGAAAGTTAATGCCATTTAATATACTCACCTGGAAAACCAAATTGATGTTAGAATATAGCAAGATTCAAAAAATAAGGACATATGCGTTTCTTCATTAAAAATGTGTGGAGACCGGGCGTGGGAGGCCAAGGCCAGAGGATTGCCTGAGCCCAGGGGTTTGAGACCAGCCTGGGCAACTTGGTGAGACCTCCTCTCTACAATAAATCAAAAAAGCTAGTCGGGCATGATGGTGTGTATCTGTAGTTCCATCTACTTGGAAGGCTAAGGTGGAAGGATCGCCTGAAACAGCAGATTGAGGCTGTGGTGGCCATGAGCATGCCATTCACTATACTCCAACCACGGCACCAAGAGTAAGACTCCAACTCAAAATAAAATAAAATGTGTGGAAAATCTATTTAGTAAATTTCCAGAATTTTGAAAATATTCTAGTCATTCCTACGTACATACATACATACCTACATACATAATACATAGGAGTCTTTCATTTAAATGCCATCTTTTAACTGTAATTTTTGACTGGATTTTAGTGAAGGAGGCTGCTGAACTTGTTTTTTGTAGCTATTGTTATAGTTTGTTTTTGTAACCCAATATAAGAAAGCTGCTGGCTTTAGGAAAATAATCCAGAAAGCAATTTATCAAAACGAAGGTTACCAGGCACATAATCACCAATGAGTAAATTGCTTATCTTTTAAAGGGTAAGTCATATAGCTGAACAGTTTTCTTCGTTGTATCATCACAGAAATAATTTGTGTAGGAAGTGAAAGAAATGAGAAAGGAAATAATCTGTGCTGAACAGAGAATTCAATTTTAACGATGTATTTTGATGTTCTAAGGAAAACTATTGCCACATATAAATCTACTTATAATGACAATATTTGAAGGTTTAATTTTAATATAATGTAAAAAATACATTTATATAAACCCTATAAGAAAACTAAAACAAAATTTGCATTATAAAATAAATGCATTTGAACAGATCTAATTATAAAAACTTCACTACTTCTGAATTATTGATTTCCACTTAAGGCATACTGACCCAGTCTCAAGTGAGGATGCGTCATCTTAGTATCTAGCCCGTTCTTCTCATTCTATTAAGCCTTAATTTCTGCTGATTGCTCTCTACATATTGCTCAAGTCACTTTCCATGATGTTCTATCCATTAATTCCCTAGTTTAGGCTCTTACATCCATCTATTCTTTCTGTTGCAATAGGTTTTCTATTTGTCTCTCTGCCTTTGTCCTGCTCCCTTTAAATCCATCATCATTTTAACAAGCGATTTCTCCAAATTATAAATTCAACTATGTCCCTTCCTTACTTACAAACTCCAGTGATTTCTCACCTAAGCCCACACTCCTCAACTGGGTGTGCATGGTCATATGCAACCCCTCCACGGTATTCAGTGCAAAACCCACCAGCTCTTAAAACATTATCCAGCCATTACACTTGAAATATATGGACTCTACCATGTGTCAGTTGTTGTGTTGTTTGAACCAGAGAAGAATGATTACTTATTTTTTCTGCTTATAGTTTTCTTCAAGCTTGGAGCTCTGACTGGTATTGAGAAACAATGCACAATGAGCCTTCAATATCCCTGCATTTCTTTTTTCCTGGGTATAGCAGGTATGCATGGCTCTGAACATTCTCTACCTGGAACATTTACCAGTATGTGTTTAAACCAAGCAAACATGAGGGAAGATATAACTTCTTCTCTAGGCAAAAAGAAGTCTTGCTTCTGTATGCTGCAAAGTAGAGAATTCCACAAGCTCAATGTTTCTCTTCAAATCAAAAATAGAAGCTATAATATAAAGAAAAATTGCCCTCGGCCTAGTCAAAATTTTCCAGCTGCAGTTTTAAAAGACTACAAACATATTTTATACTTACTCAGTCAACTGCCTGAGAATGTTTATTATATTTATTGTGTATTATATTTATTACATTGCAAAAGAACACGATTTTTTCCACAAAGACGTTTGAATCATTTGCTTCCTTTAAAAAAAGAATTAATTTTTACCTTCCTTAGACAGCAACTGTTATTGGATGCTTTCATGTACAGACTCTTTCCTAAGTATTTAATCAACATTTCCTATTAAATCTTTACAATCATGATAGAAGTGGGATCAGTTACTAATTCCACTTTTTAAATGAGAGGTTTAGATTTGAAGAAATTATTAGTTTCCCCAAGGAGATGGGATCTGGTAAAAACGGAGCTGGGACTTGCAACAGGCAAGTTGATCCTAATCACACAATATTTGCTTCTTCCTCATGGTGAAAAACAACAAAACCAAAGCTAAAATCAAAAACAGGTATTCTTCACATGTCCTCACTCATAAGTGGGACCTGATCGCTGGCTATAGGAGCACAATGATGAGGACAACCCACGTGGGACACTGCCAAAGGAGGGAGGGAGGGAGAAGGATAAGGGACACGCAACCACATGCCAGGTACCAGGTTCATTATCAGGGAAAGAGATGGCTCCCTAGCAGCTGAGACCTCACCTGTATGCAATTTGCTTATGCAGTAAATCCTCATTTGCACTCACAACTAAAAAATAATAATGCTAATCATACTAATAATACTACTAATAATAAACTGTTAAAATAGGTGAATACTTGTTTTCTTTCTTCTGAAAATGCTGATCTCAATTGAGTCATAATAGTAATTCCTTATTTCTGAACTAAACTAAACAATGCAAAGCAGAACCTGTGGAAATCTTTTTCTAGATTATGTGTCGTATGAAAATGTAACAATGCTTCTTGGATGGAAAACAAAGATGAAAAATTTAAGCAAATCTTCAATTACTTTGATAGATTTTTGGAGTGATATTAAATTTATAATAAAAATATTTAGTTGGAAACGAATTGAAAATAAAAGGCCAAATTTAAACTTGAGTTCAGATACATTGAGATATAGGAAACTTCAATTTTTAAATGTATATAGATTTATCTAACTATTTGTAACCTAAAAATGCCTTTAAAAAATTAGCTTGAGAAGTTGTTATACCGTGATTTTTTAACAATTTGTAGAACACAGCCTCACCAAAACTTCAAAAGAAAAATCAGTATGGTCTCATGACCAAGGTATAGAGCATTTCTTGTTAATACTTCCACATTATTAACAAAAATTTCCTTAAGTATTTTTGTCTACTTATTATCTTAAACTTTGAATTATATGATTCTTGAAGAATTTTGCCCTATATCACAAATTAGGGCCACTAAATTCAATGTCCATTAGCTCAGTATTTTTCCCCCAGATTCTAAAATGAACTCTGTACTCTTTATTTTATTTATAATGGATTTTTAAGCAGTTTTGACTGGACATATTTTGGAAATGATAACTTCTCAACAATATCTGAAAGACCTCACACATATGTAGTCATTCCACAAGCACAAATTGATCAGCTACTATGTGCTCTGCACTGTGGTAGGCACTAAAACTAGAGCACTGACCAACACTAACATAAACTCTGCTTTCAAATACTTTACAGAGTAGTAAGAAAGATCAAGCGGTGTGAGGTATTAGATGAGCACGAAGTAGTGAGGTGACAAAAACCTGAGCAGTGTTTGTTTGTTTTTATTTTTATTTGTGAGATGGGGTCTTGCCATGTGCCCAGGTTCTTATCAGACTCCTGAGTTCAAGCAATCTTCCCACCTTAGCCTCTCAAAATGATGAAATTACAGGCATGACCATGCCCAGTCATGACCAGTGTTTTCAGCATCAATGCACATAGTTGCACATGGCAGAAAACTTAGAACAGGTACCTATGTTGATATTAAGAATTGGTTCTGTGTGTGTATGTGTGTTCATTTTTAAAAACTATGAATCATTTGGTTGCATTTTATTTTTGCAGTGGTAGCAAATGGATTTCCATGTCTCTTTTAAATGTTGCAAATACAGTAATTAATATAAAGAGTTGAATTTTGTGCTATAATGTAGATAGCACTAAAAATATGATCCCATATGAAAGCATGCAACATAATGAGAGCTCTGTTAGAAAAAATACATACTTTCAAATATGCATATGCATATGTAATGTATGCAGGCAAACAAAAGTTTCATCAAATTTTTAAAAAGTCTTATGCACATTGTGTCTTGATTTTCAAAACTGTGGAAACATTATAGCATTGACTCAGCTGGTAAAGCAAATCCTTTTGGCACAGTGTCAGAAAATGTGATCAATTATTAACATTTTGCCATAAGCAATTACATCAATATACTTTTTTTCTTTGTAGTCACATTTGAAAGATTCAATATGGTTTTTCTATTTTTGATGTAATTTTTATGCGAACACTTTACAGTCATCTATGTAAGATGAACTGTATTATTTTTAATTTTTAAATACATATTTTATTTTGTTTCATTCTAACAAAATTGAAAATAATTTGTTGTATACTTAAAAATGTGTCTTAATTTTCATATGAATAGACATATACACATATATAATGTAGATTTGTTTCCTTTAAAAACATATTTTGAATATATTCTTCTTAATGACACAACACAAAAGAAGAGGGTTATTATATTTTAAAACATGACCTTGATCATTTATATATCTATCAATCCGCATTGTTAAATGTTATTATATAGAACAACAATTTAAGTGTTAAATTCTTATTATTTTTCTTAAATTTCTATATACTTTAGAACAGGTCCTGGGCATGTGTGTTTAGTTTATTTTACCAAATTTATACAATAAATATTTTTTTCTTATTATTCAGCCTTATCCCCAAAATCTTAAAATGCCAGCACTTTTACTCACTTCCCCCCAAAAAAGTAAATACCTAATTTTATCAATTTTCTTTTCATCAAAAAGCATATACTTACAAAAGGAGATGGCACTTGTGATAGAATTTAGGGTTTTATTATAGGAGATTTTAGCTGGACACAAGACTTGTCGGGAAAAATGACATAATAAGTTCCAAAATGAACATTTTGTATCAAGATTTTAATATATGTGAAAGATATTTGGTGGTATTATGCCTTCATTTAAACTACTTAGGATCTTAAAGTAGTGACAATATAATTCTTTATGATTTTCCTCTGTATAGGTTAGGAATATGTTTAGTTCTATGTAGCAAGAAAGTCTACTTGACCTTTTCTGTCTGCTTGTTAATCAAGTTCTCAAGATAGCTTCTGCTGTTTCAGACATTGTATCTAAGTATCTGGCAATAATTAGGGACAAAGGGGAAGGGCTTTGATTTTTTGTACCTGCTCATTTTTCATTGTTGTAGTTTTTTGTTGAACCAAAACACAAAAGTTTTCCAAAAGTGCTCTCCCTCTCCACCTGTCTCTTTTCTACCCCTTGCAAATTTCTGCTTACACCTCTTGGCCAGAAATGGATCGCATGCCATTTCTAGATATAAGTGGGTTTGTGAAAATAAGTACCATATTTATCTTTCCAGCATCAGTGAGGTAGGTGGTGAGAAAATGCATGAGTATATACAGTATCTGACAAGTGTCAGGCCAGGAACCCAACAGCAATATTGTTTTTGCTAACCTTTCTCCATAATTTTCTAAGTAAAGATGGATTTAGATCTCTGATCTTCTTTTTCTAATATATGGCATAATTTCATTAGCTATAGCTAATAAATAAATGTTCATAAAATTAAATAACATTTTTTCAAATGTTTGCTAAAATGTAAATGATATCTGTCATGCCTGATGAAGATTAAGATACCATGCCAAGGCAAGGGAAATTGTATATACAAATAAATGTGTAGTGCATTTTCCTTGTTATATAATCATTTTTAAAAGATGATATTTCAAAAACAAATTTTAAAATAGATGCAATAAAACCTCAAATGCTCATATTGACTTTCAGAATAACTCACAGGTGAGCAGAAATGGAAGGGAAACAGTCTAATATGATATTATATTATATATTTTGCTACTTCAATAAATGACAGGTAGAGCTAACCTCACATTTGTTGAGATAAATTTAATTTGAAAAAATTAAAATAAAATTAATGAAATGGGAGCATCAAAACTGTTGCTGGGGGACAGTGGATTTCTTAGTGCAATTGTGCTGCTAAAACAAAATACCTGAGACTGAGTAATTTACAAAGAATAGAAGGATATTTTTCACAGATCAGGAGGCTGGGAAGTCCAAAATCAAGGCGCCTACTGGTGATAGTTGCGCTCTGCTTCTAAGATGGTACCTTGTTGCTGCATCCTCTGGAGGGGGTGTATGCTGTGGCCTCACATGACAGAAAGTAGAAAGGTAAGAGAGAGCTAGACACTGTGGCAATTCTCTTCCTTCCTTCCTTCCTTCCTTCCTTCCTTCCTTCCTTCCTTCCTTCCTTCCT
>NW_007260563.1:334751-393730 GCF_000164805.1 Carlito syrichta | reverse complement strand
CCAAGTTGCCCAGGCGGGTCTCGAATCCGCGGGCTCAGGCAATTCACTCACCTCAGCCTCTCAAAGCGCGGGATTACAGGCTGAGCCACCGAGCCCGGCAGCAATTCTCTTTCATAGGAGTATTAATCTCTTTATAAGGGTTTTAATCTTCCATGAGAGAGAATCCCTCATGGCTTAATCTAATCAGTTCTTTTGAAAAAACCATATCTTCATATCATCACATTGGTCATTAAGTTTCACCACCTGAATTTAGGAGGTGACACATTTAAACCATTGTAGTGGGGTAAATAACTTTGTTGAATGAAGAAAAAGATGTAAAAGAGAAGACTCATTGAGACAAACAGGAAAAGGAAAGAAGGGGGAAAGATTTAAGGAAGGATAAAGAGAGAATACATCAATAGAAGGAAAATTTTAGTTTATAATACTGAGTGATCTCTCACAGAAACAAAGATCTGAGTATCACTTGTTCTCATTCATAAGTAGACCTTGAACATCTATCGTAATACTATAAGAAAAGGATTGACAGTGGCGGGAAACTATGGAAGGGGGCAGGGAGGGAAAGGGAGGTGAGAATAATGGTAGTCAATATCTGTCTGGGGACAGGGAGACACCCCTTATCAACAAGGGTGCCTGAATGATGCATATTTGTATATCTAACCCTTAACTGTACCCCACAATTTTAAAATAAAAGATATGTTTAAAAAAAATCAAAAATGGAATAACATTTCAGAGTAAGAAAGTTAAACGTTATAAGAAGCTTCCAAATTTTATATAATAATCTATTTTCAGCTAGAAGTCTATATCATCTCTATAAAGCAAGGCATATAGCTTTCAATAATGTTCAGCCACAGACAGGAAATTTTATGTTAACCGTTTGCATCTGTTTTCTGAAGATGATATATAAAGATTGCATCACACATCCCACAAAATTGTTAATTTTCCTTTACCTTGTTAATTTACTGCTGACCACATTTAAACCTTCACAAAATGTTGATGACCACAGAAGAACAGATCATGGTTATTATATGATTCACCTAGAAATGTTGATGATTCACTGATGTGCCTCTTTAAATTTGGAAAAGTCAATGACAATTATTTTTCTTGATGTGTTAATAAATTATGGAAGACATCATTAGGAAATAAAGTGTTCTTCATCGGTGTATTTTCTTTATCATGTAAGCCTGCTATTTAATCGGCGTGATTGGGGCGAAATGAGCATTTTTAATCACATTTTTCTCAATGCTTCACAAGATTATCTGATTTATTTTAGTGTACACACTTCTAATAAACCTTTTAATGATGACTACTGATGATGACTCCTCCTTGACCAAATTTTTGTCAGGCTTTTTTGAGCTCTCTTATCCGTAGGTCTCATGCTTGGCCTGATGAGTTGAGTTCAGTTTTAGCAAAGAGTTTGACTAAGTCAGGTTATTGAGCATTCCATCACCCTTCATATCCAGTTGAGTCCCTTGTCCCCCACCTTTTAAATCTAAACAGATTTCCTTTAATAATTTTCCATCCATTGTTGGCAACAAATCACTATATGTTCCTCTTGTATTCAAAATTGAGTTCAATCTCTCTTCTCTGTTGCAATAGTCTTGATCTCTATTGAAATAGTCTTGAGTAAAGTCTTCTTTGCCTTTTTTTTAACAAGTGTCAAAATCATTTTCTTTTACACTGCAAAGTATTATTAAGACACAAAATTATTCAGTGTGATACTCACATTCTAATGTCTATTTGTATTTGTCACATACAATGTTCTACTGCATGTTCCTCAAGCCTTCTTCCTTGTAATTTCTTTTTCCTAATCTGCAGTGTTAAAAAAAATCAGATAATCAAAGTTGTTAGAATTGTATGCAAATTGAGGAAATAAAATTTAAATGATTTTCTGATGTTCTTAGGCTTAGTTTTTGGAATAACTATTTCTGTAACCCAAGAGACATTTTATCCATTATTTTTAATTCCAAACTATGTTTGGAAGATTGAGCTGGCAAGAAGTATCAAGTGTAAACTCATAAAATGCTACTATATTGAAGGAACTGCATAAAGGTCCCAGGAATTATGTTCGATACAGCTTCATACTTGTGACTCTGTCTGTAAATAATCATTATATATAAAAGAATAACACATTTGTTACAACCATTTCTCACTTTTAGTTGACATATTTGTCAACAAATATATAGAATAATTTGTTTTCTACTTGACTGCTAGTCAGGTAGCAATTCTATTTTAGGATTTCTTTCCTTTGTAGCGAATGAAGTCTCACTGAGCAGTGATAACCAGAGAAAAAGGTTCAAAATGTAATACATGTTTTTAAGATCCTAACTTGAGTATTTATATTTTGCATTATTCAACTATAGGCTTAACTGTTAATGGTGAGAAAGAGAATTTCAGAGGATTCTATATGTTCTCTCAGTGCAAATAACATATAATCTTTGAGTCTCATGGTTTATCTCAGGAATTAGCTATTCTAATATAAATAAAAGGAGAAGTTGTTAGAAGCTACAAATTTCTTTTATTCTGTTGGCAAATGTAGTAATAATAATGATAACAGTAATAATAATAATAAGGTGGTAGACTATGCAACTTGAAATGTTTCTTAAACAGTCTGATCAGGAAATGAACTTGCATTTATTAATTCAATAATTTACATTTATAAGTACCTGATATATTTCAGGCAATATGTTGAAGTGAATAAAGAATAAAGCATGGTCTTCACTTCTAGCACCTCAATCTATTGGAAATGAGATTGTAATGCCACCAGCTCAACCTGCTTACCAGGTTTTCAAATCTTACTAAATAATATATAAATGTGTTTTGTTCTAACATAATCCTATTTCATTTTTAAGTGATTAAATACTTTCTCAAATGTATATTTCCAATTTGAAAATATAGAATTAACAAAAGTAAAAATTTGGTGTAAAATACTATTTATTTACACCTAATTAGATGAATACTCTTTTAAATGTGTTGAGTTCAATATTTATATTTAACTCTACTCCCCTGTTTCAGTTATTCTTCTGTGCTCATGTCTTTAAGCACAATATGTGAAATAAGTTGATGGTTCTTCGCAAAGTTCTGGCAACTCTTTTTAGATGGGAGAATTTTTGGTTTGGAGGAAGACTTTTATAACCAACTATTTCAAATGGAGTCTCATAGAGATGTTTAATGCTGTTTGGACCTATTATTAATACTATTTGTAGTTTGACTTTTTCTTCCCAAGGATCTAATCCTTGCACCCAAAGGTATCAGACTATCTTGAAATGATGATAGTCATTTCTCTGCTTTTTCCATTTTCATGAATTAGTCATCTGATTTCTCTCAAGTGTAGGTTTTACTTAGATCTCTAACTGGAACTGGATCCCGGGAAATATTTTCCAGAATGCTATACAGTACTCATTCTTATAAAAAGTGATGTACAACAATGTGTAAACACATATTCTTGTTTTCTTGGTTTTGTATTTTATTATGCAATGACAAATTTCAAATCTAGCAAATGCAAACACCTTTCAAAATGATACTAATGTCAATCAACTCTAAAACTGTTAATTTGTTTTATTTCTTCATCTTTTACTTTTTTTTTTTTGCTAGTTTGTCTCTTGACCATTGTATATATGGAAACAGTAGTCTTTGACGTTTGTGTCTTATTTCTACTTAAGAGTAAAAATGTAGAATATGTGAAATGATTGTGAAGTCTTCAGAAAACCGATTAAGCATTTTGGTTAGATCCCTGTTTAAGCACAATTTCAAGGTGCTCTGTTAAGCAGGGAAATGGCACACTTTTTTGCTAAAGGGTTTAAATGATCCTTCTAATCCTTAATTTTTGAGCAGGTAATTTATTTTAAGAAATTAAAGTAATTAATGCAAATTCTGAGAAAACACATGGCATTATCACAGGAATTGTCTCAGATATTAAAATTTCAAGTCTTATTACTAACATCACCAGTAGGAATGGTCAAAGTAATATTGGATAGGAACTTCCCAAATGACTAACACTAAGTTATTAGAATTGGAAAGGATTTTACATAAATTGTAATACAAATCTCTTTTGTTGAAAATATGAAAATTGATACTGAGATTAAGTCAAATAAAAGTCAAGATTAGAATTAAATTCTTTCATTTTCCAAGTGTATATTTTTACCTTCTAAAGAAAGTGAATGGGATTATTTAATGCTTGATGGATAGAAATAAAATCTTATTCTTCCTCAATCATGTAATTTAGGTACTTATACAGGGGATGGGGAGAGAGAGAGAGAGAGAATGAATTTCCATCCTTTGCTAAGAACTACTCAAGACCTCAACATCAACAAGTTCACCAACAAGAAATGGAGAAATGACTACCTCAGTAACTAAAAATTAGGAAGACAAAAAAAAGTAAATGTATAGAATGATATGAGGGAGGTCATATTTAAGAACTAAGCTAAGAAGAGTCTAATAATTATAGATAAGGTGTTCTTCGTGGCTCCTAAGAACAACCCAGTGTGTGCCTATGTAAACACTGACACCAATCATTGTTTCAAGAAAACATTGGGTAGATGTCTAGCCTTCACTATTAATTAAATACCCTTGTAATCATAAAAAATATTAAAATTCTGGAGTGGTCCCAGGAAGTGCCACAATGAAGTCAGATGGAGTCTTTATACAATCTGTAGTTACAGAGTATGCCATGATTAATAATCATTTATATTATAAATAATCTTTGTACACTGTTAAATGTAATTTGGGGATTCCAGACATAGTTCTACCATTTATGATGGTTGTTTTTCTTAAAGCAAGGGCTTAAAATATTTTTAAATAGCTATTTTCCTCTTAGTTTTCTTAGTCACTCTTATTTGCAAAAGAAATACTTGTGCATTAGCACCCATTTTATATTAATTTGTAAGAAAACCCCTGAGTTGCCTTATAGCAGTGTATATATATTTGACCTACTGTATCTGAATATTTGTACATTTTAATCAGCCATTTCATCAATTGCCAACACTTTACTTTGGCAAAATTATCATTTCTCCTATGACTTCCATTGTCAGAGGTACAACAGGCTTTTCCTGTGAGACTCCTTTCCAGCAACGGTCAATAACTGCTAGACCAATTAAATCTTGGTAGGCAGCAAGTGCTTTTTGAGTAGTTTAGTTTTGTTTGTTTTGCTTTCCTCCTATTCAATATTTAATGAGGAATGACACTTTCAGAAGAGGTGGCTGTTATTTTTATGACATAACTTGTCTTTCTACATAATTGAGCCTCCCAGGTCCTACTGTCATTAGATTGTGCCACTTAATTGAACGTTGGTTACAAAAGTAAATTATGCCCACAAATAATTTCACATTTGAGATGCAAATATTCAGATTCTTCCATTCAAGAGAATGCAATTTCCATGTTTCCTTATAATAGACTTTGAAGATCTATGCCATACGAGTACTGTTTATACTTTTTACTATCATATAGTAAAATGTATGCATATTTGACCTGTGACTTAAAGTTTTAATTCTATAGCAAAAATTATTAGTGCTGACCACCAAGCAGTTAGTGCTAGTTACCTCTCATTGTGTATTTACAGTGCTGTTTTCCAGGATGCCAATAACAGTGTTTAACAGCGAACCAACCACATTTATAAGGCTATTGCATTCATTTTTGTACTCAACAAGTATCATAGAATTGTCTAAGGCAGTCACTGTTTTAAGTATTGCATTACCTAGACATAGCAACTAACTATACCATTAACAAGATAGATAGCAATTATGAAAGCAATCAACAAGGTAAATAAAATACCTTCCATCAAGGAGCCTGTATTCAGCTTCATTTCTAATTGAACTTTCGATTCCTACGGATGTAGGAATCCTATTTATTTCCCAATAAGACATTATTTTTAATAATCATTTTTATTGATGTTGTGTACACAGTAAGCAAAATATTGTCATCTTTTGACTGAATGGTTGAGGCAGTAGTTTTAACTTAACAGTTATTTTATTCACCTAAGGAAAGTTAAGATAATTTAACTCAGAGAATTATCTGGATTCTATTACATGGATTATGAGCTTGAAACCAAAATTTTAGTTATAACAATTTGGTCCTTTTTACATGAATGGTATACCGGGGTGGGGGGCAATAAAACACAGACATCTTTTGGCAGGTGGGCCACTTACCACTTGTAATACAGGCTTCCCCTGCTGTAAGTGTTCTAGTAACCCATCGGCATCAGTGTACTAGCAAGTGTTGTGAGAGGCTGCGTCCGGCTTCAGTGAATTCTTTTGTGGCAAACAAGTGACTTTTTCTTATACCATGGCAGTGCACCTGGCCACGTCTTGCTGTGTTTAGCAGTTTTTGACAAAAAAATATCATGACCCCCATGCCCTACCATTCCTATTTATCAATCTCACCCAGAATTATATTTTTGGTTCGTTTCCTGAATGAAAAAAGTTCTCAAAAGGAAATATTTTTCCAACGTGTAAGAGATGAAACAAAAAACATCAGAAGCAATAAAAGGCATCAGAACTGAGCAGTTTAAAAACTGTTATGAGCTATGATAAAATTATCTTAGAGGTGTACTGCTTCATCGGAGAGTTTTTTGAAGGTGGCTGAAGTTTAAACACGTAAGAATAAATGTACAATTTTGTAAAAATAAGTTCTGATTTTGGGGATTTCCTCCCCATATAGTGTTTTACCAAATTGGATGAAGCGGTTTTATTTTAATTGTTTGTTCTGTATAGTTCTAATGCCTTCTTTGAAACTAATCACCTAGGTACACACAGATGTATGCACACACCATTCCTGTACCATTTTACACATACATGAAAACACAGCATACCCACACAACAATAGTGACATTCCAGTTTAGATATTGCTTAATAATTAATGACAGTATAACTCAAATAAATTAACTGTGGGTTATCTTCATTATCATGTTCATTTTTTTGACTATTTCCCACACAACTAACTTTTATAATTATAATTCTTTGATAATTATCCAAAGTTTCCTTTGGTTTTGTAAATTAGGGGAATGGGACACATTGATTTGTGTATTTACAGATGGAAACAATGTTTAAAAAAATCTAATCTTTTCTGGGCATGGTGACTCATGCCTGCAATCCCAGCACTTTGGCAGGCCTGGGTGAGAGAATTGCTTGAGCACTGGAGTTTAAGACCAACCTAGGCAATATGGCAAGACCTCATCTTTACAGGAAAAACAAATGGCTAGGCATGGTGGCTCTCCTCTGTAGTCCCAGCTACTCAAGACATGGAGGTTGGAGAGTCTCCTGAGCCTAGGCGTTTGATGCTGCACCAGTGAGCCATGATTATGTCACTGCATTCAGCCTGGAAGACAATGAAAAACCCTGACTCAAAAATAAAAATAAAAATAAAAAAATCTTGGCAGATCCCTGTATTTGTCTTACAGGAGATTCCCATCATTCAGATTCATCAGCTCCCCATTGTGATATTTTGTGATGGGCTCTGCCTAATTTCCAATCGGTTACCCTCGTCATTCCATGCAAAATTAAATTCTGGCAATGCCTCAGGAGTAGGGCTCTGACTTTCCATGTCTGTGCTCTCCGCCTTGATAATATTTCTCCTGCTCTAAGCTCATTTTAACAGTTCTTCTTTGATTTCTCAAAACTCTGTGACCCTGGAACTTTACTGCATAATCACAAAGGGTGCTTAGCCATGCTGATGTTCACTGGATAAATTTTTCCTAGCCAAGTCCCCATGAAATCAGTAAAAGGAAACATTTGATTGTCAGAAAACAAAATGCTTACTTCTTCAAAAAAATTAAAGATCAACAAATGAAAATAGATTGTTATTGGAAATAAATAGCATTCAACTAAAGTATTAGAAAGTTTGAGCATGTGTGTTGTTAACTGCACATTGCAAATTCATGCCTTAGTTCTGCTGAGCCAAAGACAGATCCATTAAGATGTCTATCGGGTTATAGTTCTCACTATATCTAACTTTGATTGCTTTCCTTTCCATTTCTCTCCAAGGAAAGGAGATATTTCATACATTTTAGGCAGAAACCTAGAAATATATGTCATCCTGTCCCTCAGAGGCAAAAATTCTGACCTCAAATGTGTTTACTTACCATTGATCTTTCACTATCGTTATGGTCACTGTCTTACCTCTTGTATACCCTACATGCTACAAATGGACTAATTATTATATTAGGTTGTAACAACTTCATTCAGTCTTTCCCCAAAATGTAAACTCTGAAGGCCAAATAATGGCATACTAGTCTTACTAGCACCTATGATCTAATGCTATGTTCTAACTCTGTATTATATATTATCAAAGTTACTGTTTGAATGACTCTCCTTCAGTCATTTCAATGAATGAATACTTGAATTCTAGAACTAGCACATGGATATTGTACTCATTTTCATATTGTATATTTATAAATGTATTATTTTTACTAATAGAATATAAGTATTCTGTTATATTCTAAGGAGGATGAAGCAGAGAAACAAAAACATATGTTCTTATAGCAATAGAATACTGACTAGATTCAATGCCTTTGAAAACTTAGAAAATTCTGCATTTTTTGCCTTTCAGTAAATAATGTATTTCTGGAAGCACTTCAAAAGGCATAAAATAATTTTCAAACATAATTTCCCCAGTTATTTTTAAGGTATATACAAAGCTGGAGGTAATGTGAGAAATCTTGAATAAATTGTACATAATCTGAGTATAGTACACAAGAAATGTGCATGGATTTATTTAGAATGCACATTGTTAAAAAATTGGAGGTTTTACTTCAGATGATATTTTAGCAACACCATTTTAACAGTGTCACAATTATGTCATAGAATGTTATATTAAGTATACAATTAATGGGATCTCTTACAATATTTTCAGATTATTGGTTGTAATTGATTAAGGTTGTGAAATCAATTTCATGACTTTATACTAGTATATAAACTAATATACTTTTAATAAGCTGTAAAATAAAATAAATATTCTGGAAATAAGAGTGTTTACACGTGACGTTATACAATTTTGTGTGTGTGTGTGTGTGTGTGTGTGCGCGCGCGCGTGCGCGCGCACGTGCGCATCTAAGCCTTACTGTGTTTTCTTACTTCCAAAATCCACTTTAAAACAGGAGTCTACAACTTTTCAAGAACACATTATTAAAAGTGTGCCAAACATACTTTTTCAAAGCAGGTTGTTTTTCTACTTAATGTGAAGTTGGGATATGTTGATGTGAGGCTGTTGCCTCCCAATAGATATTACAGGAACTTAGGTGAATATAAAAGTGCCAATAGATATTACATTGATCAAAAACTATAATATCCCTGTAATTCTGTTTTGCCCAAATATATAATACCAAGAGGTGAGTACTGTAGAGTTGATTGGGTATTGTGGTTCATTGATTAGAGAAACTAGTTTTAAAAATCATGAAATATGTTCTCACTCATAAGCAGACCTTGAACAACTATCATAATACTATAAGAAAGGAATTGGCAGTAGTGGGAAACTGCCAGAGAGGGCAGGAGTTTGGTGGGATTGGCGGTAATGGGAAACTCCGGGGGCACACCTCATCAACAAGGGTACCTGCATAATGAACAATTGTATGCATAATCCTGAATTATACCCCACATATTTAATGAA
Source organism: Carlito syrichta (assembly GCF_000164805.1). Classification (NCBI taxonomy): domain Eukaryota; kingdom Metazoa; phylum Chordata; class Mammalia; order Primates; family Tarsiidae; genus Carlito; species Carlito syrichta. The sequence continues at coordinate 384,136 of NW_007260563.1, read as the reverse complement.
AAGCAATAAAAATCATGAAGTCAAGAATTTGATGACTTGTCACCATTAGTTGAACCCAATTGATATAAAAAAGAATGAAAAATTTAAAATAAATGAAGCAAATGTATTTCACTATTTTCATTTTACAAATGATTTTGTATATCTTGATTTTCAGTATTTCAACATACATAGTTCCTAACACAGTAAAAGTTTAGTAAATAACAATTCTTTAAAAATGTAGACTTCTCTAGAAAAAAGTTTTGGTTGAACAAATAGAAATACAATGGAATAAAGGGTAGTGCTTAATAACTAGAGGATAATAAATCTAGAGCAGTAGAAGATAGTTGTAACAGCCAGCTACCCACATCAGTATCTAGGACTTTACTTGAGAATAATTGTTGTAATATAAAACTCGAACTATAATCTTCTCATACCTTGTATTGATCATATATTGAGTATCTTGTACTGATTTTATATTGGATCTACTTTACTTCAACCCTCTGACTCGCTAATAATTGGTTAGTTAGTTTAATCCCTCCTATCTGGTTTATAATACATTTGCATGAGTACAACCTTATTCATCATCATCTTACCCAGATCTACAGAGATCTTAAGATGAAGTCTATTAATTTCATGGGTGATTCCAATGGTTTATGTCATTTTAACAGCTACAGAATCAGCCCTAATACTGCAGACTACTATGCAATTTTCAAATATGTTTCTGAAGAATGTGTAGACACTTGGTAAATTATATTCTGCCTATATCTTCTATCCATTCCTTGCATGTTCAAAGAATGGTGGGCCAATGCGCCACAAACAAAAACTCAGACATATTTTCTTTCAATGCAAGAAAGTATGACCCTAAACAAAATATATTCCTTGGTTCATGTGATAAAGGAAGTATTTACTTCATGTATAAGGGCTGTATATATCAACATGTGTTTTCTGTCTATTAGGCTTGCTAATAACAAGATGTTGATACTTTGGCAATGGAATTGACAGAAATTTTAAATGTGTCACTCCAAACAAATGCTTATATTTATTTTATAATGCCAAGAAAATCCTTTAGAATATATTGATATTTCAAGTAAAATGTAGATTTGCCTTTCAGTCCAGGATTTTTTACATTTTTCTAAAGTGTAACTTTTTAATGCAGATTTACATGATAACAGAATATGAGCATTTCTTTAATTTTATTATATTTGCAGTATTCTTTTTAATATATTAGTTTTTACTTAAAGTAATTGATATGTTTGTCCTGTAAGACTATTATTTGTTCTATTCTATTAATCCTTGATAATAAATCCATGGATAAAACTTAACTTGCTTTTAAAAAAATGGAACTAGGAATGTTATTTTTGGTATATAAAAATCATAAAACTATCTTTGAATTTCATTGATTTCAATAGAACATTCATTTATTTTAAGCTTATTCACTAACAGAACATTGGATTCAAATGATTACATTTTAAAGTCAGTTTAATCTTGATGAAATTGATAATATCCATTCTCATTGTAACCAAGAGACCAATCATGAAATAATGTCAGAAATAAATTATTCTATCTACTCTGAAGTACAAAGTCACTCTACCAATACATAAGAACATTAATTACTCTAGTTATAAATTATTCATCTAGTAACTTTCTCTCTTAGATCATGAAAAAGTTACTCTTTTGTACAAAAGAAATTTTATTAATATTTTTCTAAATTATGTGATACACTTTTAAGCAAGAAATGATTTCATTGTATCAAGTCACGTATACTAATTAAGAACAAATACTTCTTAGCCTCTAAGAAAGAAACTACAGGGATTATAAAATGGTGTATCATGCAAGGCATTGTAGTCTTCATATTAAATAAAAATATTTTCATTGTTATCACATCACACAATGAACATTTAATCTTATGCAACTATTTTCTCAAGCAACTTATCACTAGACTGTCTTGATGTCACACCACATATAAATCTCTCACCTTCTTCATTCACCTAACAATGTGTCAGCAGTGGACCATAGATAAAAATTGTATCATCTGGAAATATATATTTTCTTTGTGTACTTCTTTTGTTTGTTTTTTGACTATTCTGTACTCAGGCTTCTTTTTTAAAAAAATCATCATTATTGCATTCAAATTCAGTAGAGTTATTATTTTCAATAAAGTATTATTTGAGACAGTTTCCATTAGTGATATGTTTTGGAAATTTTTTTTTTTTTTTGGTTACTCAGTTTGGGACATCTATTAAATTATTAGAAATCACCAAAGAAAAAATATAGTGACATTTTAAAGCAATAAAGTTAATTTATAAGAAAAAATAATTTTTTATGCAAAAATATATGTATATGTGTATATACATATACATTTGCATATATATACACACATATATTTAATGCATACTTGCATTGTGTCAGTTTCTTTTACTTCCGGCATCTGTTTTCAGGATTAACTAAAATGTGATGAGTGATTTATAATCTACTTTTACACACATTATGGTTAAAGATAATAGCCACATTTATTTGCATCGGGACAGTGAAAGAAAGTTAAATAAGATTAAACTAAGAAGAAGTAAACTGTTGAGTATACACGGGGACGTAATAGTGGGAAGTTTGGTTTCAATTTCAATTTAAGAATTCATGAATCAAATAATACCTCACTTTACAGCTCAGAGGGGAAGGGAAGGCGAGCTGGATTGGATTCCCACAACAGAATGGAACAATCAATGGAGTCAATTAACACATGTTTCTGGCAGTTTGAAATGTTACTTCATATTCTGGAAGTGGGAAATGGATCTTTCTAATTCTTTCTCTTTCTCTAGCCTGCACTTATTTATGTTTATTAAATAGTATATAGCAGTGCATCAAAGATGGGGAAAGATTATTTAAGCACCATAAATAAACATATATGTGCAAATATTTAAGTTATGTGATTAAAATCTCAGCTTGATCTGTTGTAGATGATATGCTTCTACATATAACAGTTAACTTTAAGACCTTTGAAAGCTTAGAGGAGCCGGGCTCGGTGGCTCAGCCTGTAATCCCGCGCCTCTGGTAGGCTGAGGTGAATGGATTGCCTGAGCCCGCGGGTTCGAGACCCGCCTGGGCAGCCAGACCTCATCTCTGCAATAAATCAAAAAATCAGCCGGGTGAGGCAGCGCGCGCCTGTAATTCCGGCTCCTCGGAAGGCTGAGGCGGAAGGATCGCCGGAGCCCAGCAGGTCGAGGCTGCGGTGGCCGGGAGCGGCCGCTGCACTCCAATCTGGGCGACAGAGTGAGACTCCAACGCAAAAAGAAAGAAAGAAAGAAAGTTTAGAGGTATTTAGGCTAAACCTAACTAGAAAGCAATATTAACATGATAATAATGGCAATGATATCAAAAATAATTCATAAAAACTGACACTTGAAGAATGTGCAAATAAAAATATTATTTGACTTTATCTTTAATATATTTCACCACTATTTAAATGTGTTCTTATGGATAGTTGTAACACTTAAGTATCTTAGAGAGTGTCTTTGCTATTTTTCTAGTCTAGATTTACACTCTTGGTATTAAATTTGCCTTATTGGGGAACAGGGTGGAAGGCTGATCTATCTTCTTTTCGTGATCTTAATTAGGGGACAACTGTAAAAAGTGGTTTGCTATACTCAAGATATTCCCAAATAAAATATCCATGGGATTTGCCTATTCCAAGTTTTCACTTGTGTTTTCAAATGATATCAGATTTAGGATGCCTTAATCATACTTGAACTTGCTATTTCGCTCCTGGGGAAGGACATACTGGCCTAAATAGGGGCACAGATAGAGATAACTTTCCATTATTCAGCTATATCTGCCAGAAAGTCGTTGATAGACATAAACATGAATTTTGAAAGTAACCATTTAATTTACTTCTTCATTTATGCATCATACAAACTGCCTTTTAGCTATCAGGTAATTTTCTTAAACCCAGAGACACAAAATCTCATCATACCAAAAAAGACAAAATCTGGTTAATTCTTGATCACCCAGAGCACTTGAATGAAGTTGTACTGGCACATTAATAGATGTTGACATATTCAGCCATCGTGAATGCCATTTACCAGGCAGAAGTGACGTTTAAGCTTGTATGTGTGTGTGTGGGGGGGTTAGTATTTATTCATTTCTTTTATTTATTTATTTATTTTTTAAATCTTAAAGATGTGGGGTACAATTTAGGGTTAGGTATACAAATGTTCATTGTACAGGTCATTTTTTTTTTTTTGCCTTTTCACATTGATATAGTCTCAATTGCATACAAAATAAGTAATTTGTTATTGGAGTCCATTCAGTGAAAATTTCATTTATTACTTGTCAAGAGCTCTCACACTCCCAGCCACTGCAGCCACAACCTGCTGGGCTCTGGTGATCCTTCCACCTCAGCCTTCCGAGTAGCTGGAATTACAGGCATGCGCTACCACGCCCGGCTGATTTTTTGATTTATTGTACAGATGAGGTCTCGCTGCCCAGGCGGGTCTCGAACCCACGGTGGCAGGCAATCCACTCACCACAGCCTGCAAAAGGCACGGGATTACAGACTGAGCCACCGAGCCCAACTGATTTTATTTTCTTTATTCAGCACTTGTAGTATAATAATGAACTGGTTTCTATCACCTCTAACACATTTTTGACTTAATAATTGGTCTTTCTAAAATTTTTAAATTCTTGAGATTATATTCTCATCCATATTCCTTTTTTTTTAATTTTTCCCCTTATATATTTCATAGTCTTAATGTAGACTTTCCAATGTTTTTTCACAGATTAGTTATACATATTTTGTTTCATCCTTTTTATGCTTCTGTGTTTACAAATAGTGTTTGGATATATCTAATCATATTTCCCATCTGAAACCTAAGTGGTCAAAGTTTGAAGTTCTTAATCCCACCCTCAAATATCTATCTTTCTTATGCTTTAAACTTAGTGGCATGTTAAGATCTTCTTTTCCATTTCTACACCATCTACTTCTCATCTGTTCAGGCCATCTAATTTATTATAAAAGTCTGATGGTTCTTTCTTTATAATGTCTCTTATTTACTACTTGTCTGTAGAATCACAGAGTGTATTATTCAGAAAAGACAAACTTAGATCAAAACTTTACTTCAAAATTATGCTTGCACTAGTTTTTAAAATATAAATAAAATTCAGTAGCTGGATATATTGCTTGAGTAGCATAGAATAAAGCAGCAAGTAAACATAGATGTATATAATGCCTCAAATTCTATGGATGTATTTTTACTACTTATATTAGTTATAGGTTTTCCTAGGCCAGTAAGTGATGTTTCTCCTTGGTTAAGTGTAATGAGCTAAATTGTATTTCTCCCCAATTAACATGTTGGAGTTCTAGCCCCCAGTACCTCAGAATGTGACTCTATTTGGAGATAGGGCTCTTAAAGAGGGCTACATTAAAATGAGTCATTCAGTTATGCTATAATTCAATATGACTGCTCATCTTAAGGAAGAGGAGATAAGGACACAAGCAGCATAGAGTAAATACCAGCTGATGGCAAAGGGAGAAGACAGCCATCTGCAACACAAGGACAGAGGCCTCAGAGAATAAATCAACCCTGCCAATATGTTGACCATCTGTCCTCTACAACTGTGAGAAAATAAATTTCTGTTGTTTGAGCCACACAATTTTTGGTGTTTTTTATGGAAGCCCATGCTAAGTAATATGGTGGAATTCACTTACTAAAAGTTCAGTAAATCCTTATTAGGACTGCTGAAATTGCATTCATACAAACTAGCTCCAAGACCAAGCCCATTACCAACTCCTCCTGTCTGATTATCACATTATCTCTCTATCTCAGTGTCAAATTGATATCAGGCTCTGAGCTTAATCAAACACTGGAAATGTATAATTAGTAGTTTCGATTATTAGAATGCTAGTAATTAAGTCATTAACACTTTACCTAATTGTCTCTGTAACACTCCATCGGCTTATTTTCAATATGATTCAGCAAACACCCCAACAATCATACATGCAGATTGAAATCAGAATGCATGTCAAAAGTATGTTGTGACAGAGAGATTTTTAAGCCACTGTGTCTAGTTTTTAGTTAACCTCTGTCATTTAATGGTTACAAGTTTGAGAGAATTTTAGTTGGCTTATGGACATATCTGCTTTCTCTTTTAAAAAGTAGGACAAATATTGATTACTTCCAAGTCTTGTTATGAGGATGAAGCAAAACAAGTCATGGGCAGTTTCTAACACAGTGCCTGGTGGATAAAATTATTTTCTCTATGTGTCCCTTTCTCACTGAATTGGACCAAATTGATTTTAAACATCTTTTAAATGAAAACTTTATACAAAATACATTTAATGGTGTTTTTTTTGAGAAAAAAAAAATGATTCCTAACTTGGGCAGCAATCAGAATCAGAAGAGGTTTAGAGAGCTCTGCCTAGCAGCATGAGCACGGAGCTGTTATAGGTTGAACATGAAAGTAGATAAATGACCTAACTGTACCTAACTGTCTATAGGAAGGTCACTTTCTTTGGGGGCATGAAGTGGTGAAGCATTTGCTTTGAGTACTGTCTGACTTGAGGACCCTAGTTCTATAACCAGTTGACTGATGGGCTGTTTGTTATTGACTAAGGCTCATTTATATTATTATTTACTTATTTTGTCAATTACAGATGTTTCTAAGTTAAGTGCCAGTATGCTTATTGAGAGCTCTTATTACAGTCACCCTCTAGCTAGCAGCCTACTAGTTATTTTGGTTTAACACATTATTCAATAAGAATTATTAGCAGTTTACACTATAAAATAGAAATAAAGAAGTACATAATATATATAGAACTATAAATGACACAATTTTTCTTCAAATAAGTTTCATCATAAGTATAAATATCGAAGCAGAAATAGATACATAAGTGTATTGTAATTATTTAACAAACATCTTTATATTGTTTGTCTTTTTTTATAGAGTGTAAGATGGAAATTTGAACATCTTTTCTTTAGATAAATGTGATATTTAATTCTATTATAAAATTGAAAAGTTTCAAATTTAATATCAAAAGAGAAAAAAGTAAATAATTAGCATGAATGCCATCATGAAGTTAAGTCTCCCTAGAGGATCTCCATTTATATTTTGGGTGTTGAAACTATTTGTCAATTTAGTATGCACTTCTGGCTCACCATCTGTTTAGCTTTAGTTTTGAATTCCCCAAGTGCTAAAAAAATCAAATATTATTTATTCCAATTATATTAAGAAGAAAATCATGCCTTGTTTCTTCACAGGTATGTGATATAAACTAAATCTGGGTTATAGGGAGATATTTTTATACCTGAATCCCAAGTACGTTAATGGTAAGCAACTTCCCAAGGTCATAAAATGTGTAAATAACATGATGTTCTAATGGTTAAAACCAGTGCTTTGTGATGACAGCTATAGGCTAGAATTGGGGCTTTAAGACCCCAGAGCAGTATGACCATAGCTTGTTCACCTGAGTCATCTTAACTTCAGTTTTCTTCTCTATGAATTGTGATGATATCACCTCACTCTATGAAAACAGTATGAGTCAATGTATGTCAATTTTTTTTTTTTTTTTTTTTGAGTTGGAGTCTCACTCTGTCGCCCAGACTGGAGTGCAGTGGCCGCTCCCGGCCACCGCAGCCTCGACCTGCTGGGCTCCGGCGATCCTTCCGCCTCAACCTTCCGAGTAGCCGGAATTACAGGCATGTACTACCACGCCCAGCTGATTTTTTGATTTATTGTAGAGCTGAAGTCTCGCTGCCCAGGAGGTCTCAAACCCGCAGGCTCAGGCAATCCACTCACCTCAGCCTCCCAAAGGCGCGGGATTACAGGCTGAGCCACCGAGCCCGGCGTATGTCAATTTTTTAATGGAACATAATAAGTATGTGATAAACTAAGTTTTTTATAAAGTAGTAAGAATTACATGCTTTCTTCATAGAGTGCAATTACCAATTGTTTAAATTTGAGGCAAAATGATAGGAGTTTTAAAAAATTCTAATTTTGAAGTCAATTTATTGAGTGCATTATCTGTAACCCTTGTATATTAAAACTAGCAAAATATCTCTAAAATCTTGTAGTAGTTTTATGCTCCTAGTTCTTCCCCCCCCATTTAAGAATCACAGACATTGGAAAGTGATCAATGTTTCCAAAAACTTTTATGAAAAATGAAGAAATTATACAAATATTGTTTCTTCTGAGAAATGTGTGTGTGTGTGTGTGTGTGTGTGTGTGTGTGTGTGTGTGTGTGTGTACATACATACATATACACGGGGTTCCTTTGGGATGACCTTTAAATATTACCAAATAACTTTGCCGAGTAAATGCATACAACTATCATTTCATATATTATCACATACATTTACATGCTATCATTTCACATACTATTACCTTTTGACATATGATTTAGGATTTATTGAGAATCAGAATAAAACATTTGTTATGCAATGACACTGCCACCTAAGGTTCTCTAGCATTCCACATCTTTTTACTTTAGTGTTTGTATAAATATAGCAGTTACTGCAAAAATACTCCATTATATTAAAGTTTAAGCAAAATGCATTCTCTACTTCCTCAAAGTAGCTCAATTTTCCTCTCTTCAGCACATCATGCTGGTAGAAAAATACAAAATCTACAACTTTCTTTTGTCTTCGGCGCATATTTATGAGATTTATAGTTTCAAGAACAGTTGACATAAAGGAAAAGAAAGTGTAACAAAACACTTAAAGTTATTCAGTACAGACCCAACAAATAATTATTAGCTTATCTTTTATATTAAAGGTTTCCGTTGTTGTGTTAACTATTGGAAATAAATGCTCTTCTTACAGTCTGTGAAACTAACATGCAATGAACTCTTCTAGAATAAGGGAGTGTTGTTGTTTGTGCTTCTTCCCTCTTTTTCTGCTCAACCACTTTCTCAAATTATTTAAACAATAATTTAAGTAGTATGATAGCCTATTCGATCCACCTTCTTTCTTTCTCCTTCAAATGAATCCTCCATTACAAAAGTTCTGGGAACTGACAGCAAAGTCTTCTAACACTGCGGAGGCAGGCTCCTACAGAATTATTTTGTTGTTTTATTTATTTTTAATTTTAGATTTAGGGGGTACACATGCATATTCGTTACATAGACATATTGTGTTGTGATGGGGATAGGGTCTCAGGTGACTCCTTCCCCAAATAGTGAACAAAGTGCACCGTAGATAGTTTCTGAACCATAAACTCCCTCTCCCTCACTCCTTATTGGTGTCCCTAGTGACTATTATTTCTACCTTTGTGACCATTTAGCTCCCACATGTGAGTAAGAACACGTGGTGTTTGGTTTTCTGTTTTTGTGTCAATTTACTTAGAACAATGATCTCCAGTTCCATACGTGTTGCTGCATGAACAATTTCATCTTTTTCTAACGGCTGAATAGTATTGCTTATTCACCAATCAGTTGATGGCACTGGCAGGTTGAGTCTGCATCTTTGCAATTGTGGATTGTGTTGCAATCAACATGCAGGTGCAGATGTCTTTTAATGATCTCTGTTCCTTAGGATAGATACCTAGTAGTGGGATTGCTGGATCAAATGGTTGATCTACTTTTAGTTCTTTGATTAATCTCCATATCGCTTTCCATAGAGGTTGTACTAATTTACACTCACACCAAAAGTGTGTAAGTATTCCCTTTTCTCTGCATCCACACCAGAATCTATTGAATTGTGAATAGAAACCAGAGGGAAATAGGGACTACAAAGTGTCTTTATCAGTGTATCCCAGGACAGGAGAGACTGGATGAGGACATCCTCCGAAAAAAGAAGCAGAGCTATCAGGAAAAAATTAAAAAAAAGAAAAGAAAGGATGAGTGTTTGTGTTATTTTACCCTCCCCTCCAAAACATCAATATTTTATAGGTTTCTCCCTTGGGAAATGATAGAAGATTTTATCTCTGTTATATAAAAATGCATGTAGCTCCCTTCGAAAGATTGACTGTTGGCCTCTAGATGGTGGGATAATTACAAAAAGGCTGCACTCTGCAAGAAATTTCTTTCTTATTGCTTTCCTTGCTTTATTTTTTTCCACAACTGAGGAAAAAAAGTAGTGTTACTCACTCCAGATCCTCAATGTTTCACTATACATTTTCTTTCAGCTTCATCTCCATAAACCACTTTTCAATTCTGTCAATCGGTCATTAGCTGGCTGTCTATTATTATTTGTCTAATAAATGTCTATCATATTTATTTGTCTATCTTATACAAGAAACTTCATATGTATATATTGACTGTTCCTTAAATATGTCCAGTATTTTTCTAATGTTGCATCTTTACTCTTGCTCCATATATTTTTTCCTAGCTCAATTCCCTATTTAAATACATGAATACTTAAATCTTAATCTTAATTCTATGACTTGTATAAATACTACTCCCAAAAAATAGTGAAAATTCATTTTTGTTCCCCAATAATATTTTTGTGCATGACTTACTTTAGGCAATTTTCCTTTGCATTATATTATCAGTTCTATGAATTCACCAAAACAAGTCAGAGTAGCAATATGCATCAGAATATAACTGTATAATAAATTGTATTATGACTTTTAAAATTCGATTTTCTTAATGATGTCACTGGAACTTTGCTCCCATAGAGTCATTTAAACCCTCTCTGAGACCTAGATAGAGGCATCTGTCCTCTCTGACTCTTATACCCACTTGCCAACTCCATTGTTCCTTAGTTCATTTTATAGATTATTTTTAACAATTGGAATGTTTAATTAAATACAGAGTTTAGTACCATTAAAAAAATCATTTGCATTTGTACTAGTTACCCAGAAAGCTATCTTCAAATCTTGTCCTGTTCCTAGCATACACTTATCTAAGAAGCAAGCAGAAATTATTCTCACTTATACATATAAATTTAGTAGAAAAAATAAATGGAAATACTTCTGTGGAGGAAACTGGCAGAATTAAAATTTAGAACAATATCTTTTTCACTCCTGGATAATTAGTATTCCAGTTACTCAAATCAGTGCTCAAGAAAGTTCACCAATTATCAGTAAGCACAAAGTAAATTTCTGTGACCTTTAAATAATATGATAAAAAAGTCTTAGAATCCTTGTTCATATTTGAAAATGTGTTTAAATTATATATACAGTATAACCTTATATATTTTCAATGAAGTTATGTTTCTTCTTTATTTCCAAATATTTTTTTGAGTAAAATAAACTTTTAAAGATGTATGCTGCTTATTCTATTAGACCTGGCTTTTAAAATACATATTTTCTTTGAAAAATAAAGAAATTGGACACTCTCTAAAGTACTTTTTCTCTACTGTGTTATAAAACCTAGGTAAATGTGTTAAATTCATTATAAAATGAACACATTTAGGATACTTTTTAGTTACTGTATTAAAACTTTTAAAATGACTATTAGCTTCCTGATGGAATATAAATTAGAATTTTAAATAAAATATTACATAGTGAATATTAGATGAAAATATATTTAAAACTCTCCAGACTATTTATTTGTTTATTCTTTATTTCAATAGCTTTTAGAGTACAAATAGTTTTTGATTGCATGGTTGCATTTTATGGTGGTGAAGAAGTCTAGACTTTAAGTTTACCCACCACTCCAACTTGTGCATATTGTGCATATGTGGTTTTTTGTTCCTCCACTCCTTCCTTTCCCCATTCTGAATCTCCAGTGTTCATTATACTATTCTCTATACCTTTGCAGATTCTTAGTTTATGTCTCACGTGTAAGTGAGAACATGCATGTGTGGTTTTGTTCTTGCATTAGTTCACTTAGGATGCTGTTCCCCAAGTTCATCCAAGTTGCTGCCAAATACATTATCTATTTATTTTTTTGGTAGCTGAACCCTACTCTTAGAAGTGCTGCTCATTGTTCCCAGCCTATCTTTCTATTACATGTGTGTGTGTGTTTGTGTTTGTGTGTGTGTGGTGGGGACCTGTCCTTGAAATTTATATAACTATTTCATTGAATTTTGTTTTTAAAAGTTTCAAAAATGTCATAGGAATTTAAATAAGAGAAGTGACAGAGATCCTTCCATGAATTAGAGCAAACATGTACAGTAGTTGACAAATTTCCTAGGAATGTGCCCAGGACTCATGACTCAGGTGCTTGGCCCATTAATCCTGCAGAGTGACCTAGAATTAGCATGGTTTTGACCTTTATGGTTTTAAGTTACTATTAATTGTATTCATGGGTATATGATTACTATCTGACCATAAAGTGAAATAAAGGATTGAAAGCTGCCTTTTGCTTGTTTTTAAAAGAGTTATTTTGTCAGCAACCCCCTTAGGTCACTGCAGGAGGCTTTCAATCCTCTCAATAAATTCTGCTTTTTTTAAAAAAAGAGTTATTTTTAAAATAACAATCATATCAATACATATGTATTAACAAATAGAGGAATGGCATATATAAATGGATTGGTGAAATACAGAAATAAAATTATAAGGGTAAAAACTATAACAGTTTCTCAAATTTTATGATGTTATTTTTGTTGTACTCATAAAACACCTTTTTCCTGGAGATAATAAAATGGATAATAACTATCAAGCTCTGAATACTGCCAAGTACAGTTGTAAGTTATTAATATAAATCATCTTGTTCAATTCGCATTAAAAGCATGATTGTGGTTTATTAGTATACTGTTATTCAAGATGAGAGAACTGAGGCACAAAGAAGTTATCTAACTTGGCCAAAGTCACACAAAATGTGTGGGAGCTGACATTTGAATTCATGTAGTTTGTGTTCAGAGCAAACAAAGCTCATCACGACTATGATATATTGCCTAACATTTGTTTAAAATTACTATCAGCACGCTGGCACTTTTTAAAAAATCAATACAAAAAAAGCATTATTGTGATGATGACTGTATCTAATTTGAATTTCTATCTATTTGGTATTTAGTCTATTCACAACAAAATGTGTTATCTGGGGGAGAATGCTTGTAATTAACAGACTAAAACCATCTGCTTTCCAAAGCCATTTAAAAACAAAAACAATAAAAAAATATAAAAATAAACCAGTTAATTCTATAAAGTATAAAATATCAGATTTTTAAGTATTAATAGTTACAGCTAAATTTTGAGCTTAATATTAGAGATTACATGATTTTTTTCTTCTTAATCAATGTCTTAATATATCTTGTAAATTGCCACAGTTAATAGATAGGACTTATTCTAAGAATAGCAAAAATCATCTCTGTGTCCAACCCAGATTGTTGCACACCTGAGTCTAGGATTATAAATTATTTTAATTATTCTATCTATTGATTTGTCAAATTTAGCCATTAATTATCAAATTCTGTGATAAATAGAAATATCTTAACATATATACCTTCATTTCTAATATCATCTACAGAAAATTTTGATCTGCTCTATATTCAAGGTTTTAATTCACATGACTATATGAATATCATCTTCCACTCTTAACACCTATGGTATACTTTATCAGTCTTTTCTTGTAGGGCTTTGTCCTCTCCTGGAGTTAATATTTTTTTTAACACTATAACTCATCTTTTACACCTCCAAACAGTTCCTAAGATACATCTCAATAGACTCTTTCAGATACTAAAACTTTTCAGATGTTCTTTTTTGCTCAGTTCTCATATTTTGTATCCTGAGGACACATCTCTGGTGATCTACCAACACTTCCTGTATCCAGGAGGGATTCATGAATCTGCTACCTGCATTGTATAATGCTGTGATTCTGATTTGCTGAAACTTTCTTCACCTTCTCTTTTGTTTTTCATAGTATCTGGAACCTAGGTTTTCTCCATCGTGGTTCACATCCTCATTTTGATGAATCAGAATGTATAACATATTTTTCTTGGGAACAAAAAACCAAAAGGCAAAAATGAAAGTCAGTAGCTCTGAAACATCTTTGTTCTTTCCATTTACATGACAGGGGATGTTGAAAACATATAGCCCATGTGTTCCAGATCCTTTGGATGAAAACAGTTTCTTTTTCTCAGAATAAAGTTTTCTCTAATTTCTTATTATAAGCTCCAATTTTGTGTGTATGCTTGAGTGCACACATGATTATATATGGGTATGCTGGGAGTGAGGAAGGTGGAAAATGGACGAGATATAGAGTAGGGTGATCAGGTGGCAAGTCATGCCTGTTGTTGGAAACCCCAATTGTCAGCATTGTTGGTCTTTATTAACCAGATATTTAGGTTTATATTAAAGGCCAATGCAAATTCATAGGTCACTCCTTCAACTCCTCTGGAGACTCTAATGTTCTCCCCTCCACCACCCCCCAAATTGGAGAAAGGGAGAGTAGTGGTGTTGGTGAGGATTTGAGAGTCTGTGCCGTACCATATCTTTCAAACAACCACCTTCTTTTTGGTTGACATACCCTTCCCAACCATTCTTCTGACTTCTGCTGTAAATGAAACTTGATTATTAACCGTTATAAAGTCTCTGTGGTGTGAATTGGTGGCTCTGGTTAATATTTCCCTTTATAAACACTTAAGGTGGACTTTTCTTCATTTTGCTATCTTACTTTTTATTTATTCATCTGTTCTGCAGCACTGCATATTGTGACTGAGTTATTAATGCCACATAGTTATATTATCATTAAAATAAGACATCTGCTTTGATTTTTTGCACTTGTGTTTTGGGGACTACAAAAAAAATTATTTTAATGCAAAAACTCTCTTCAGTTTTCAAAATGAAGTTGATTGCAAAACTAAATTTTGTGTGTAATATGAGAATTTATTCACAGAAAAAAATCACATTTTTGCATTATTAATTTAATACAATAATGTGCCAGATACACTATAATTTAATGACTGTAATTTTTTTTCTGTGAATAAATTCTCATATTACACATATGAAATAATTATTTCATCATGCATTACACAAACTGTCATCACATACATTTTTTTAATTACTGAGAGATTATGGGATTTGGAAGTTTTAAATATTTGGACATGATATTTCATGTTCCTTTCTCTCATGTGTTATGTTATAAAAATGTTAGGTAGCTGTTTTTTTTCACTTGATTTCACTATAACTGGAACAAATAAATAAAATTGGAGCAACACAATTTTTACAATGAGAATGTCTCTGCATTTATCTGATAAAATAGCCAGATAATTTTTGATAGTAGAAATCAGATAGAACCAGTTTTCAAATAGATTGTTTTGGTTACAAAGCACAGTACCTCAAATAATATCGGTACAGTGCTTTTGTTGTGTATGGTTAATTTTTTCACATATTTAATTTGTACATATAATTTATGTATTTATACTCTGTTTTGTTGTATTCTATTTCATTTTTTCAATGTATTCCAGTGCCTGAACTTGAGGTTTTTAAATACATTCACATTTCACTTCCTTTCCTTTCCCTTGTGTGTGTGTGTGTGTGTGTGTGTGTGTGTGTGTGTGTGTGTGTGTGGTGTGAGTTGGAGTTTCACTCTGTAGCCCAGGTTGGAGTGCAGTGGCAATCTCATGGCCACTGCAGCCTCGACCTGCTGGGTTCAGGCAATCCTTCCACCTCAGTCTTCCAAGTAGCTGAAATTTCAGACCCATGCCACCACGCCTGGCTAATTTTTTGATTTATTGTAGAGATGAGGTCTCGTCAGGTTGCCCAGGTTGATCTTGAACCTGTGGGCTCAGGCAATCCTCTCACATGGGCCTCCCAAAATGCTGGAATTATAGGTATGAGCCACCAAACCTAGTCCAATTTCATTTTCAATAGAGATACCTCTGAGTCCCTACACATTATTCTACAGTATTTTCAATTTGAATACCCTCAAATAATGTTGAGGACATCTGAAATATTTAATTTTAAAAATGATAGCATTTCATGTTATATAATATATAAGTCTCAGAATAGGCTTCATAGAACTTTACTTATCTCTAGGAAAGCTCTGTATTTCATATTTGTTTCAGCACTTACTCCTAAAGTATCAAGTCTTGTGAAAATGATCTGTGGTTGACACTGTGGTTTGGCACCCAACAGTCAAATCTTACTCCTTTTTCCCAAACTTCCTACCCCTTGAAGAGTATTTTAAAAATAAATAAATAAAACCAAATGATTCCTTTCTCAGCCACCTTTGCACGAAACACAGATACCTGTTTTCCCCTTCTAGCTAATGAGGAACCTATATGGAGCTTCTGGGAAAGCTGTCCTTTCTCTGATGGCCAAAGTGAGAGAGTCCTTACCCTGCTCCCCGACACTGCTCAAGGCTCCCTGCTCTAAATATTCTTAATGGTGCACAAAGCTACTTTGGGAATCTTGTGTCAATCAGATGACAGCAAGTGGATCCAGGACCTCAGTTCTTGGTGAAAATATTAGACCAGGCGAGTTGTCTTTGGGATCCTTGTTAAGTAGAGAAAGAATCAAAACCACAATGATTTAAAGACAGTGTTGTTATGTTTTTTATTACTGGCTGGCAAACTCATCTTAAAATAAAGAGCAATCATGCCATAAAGAAAAAATAAATAAACATGCATATTAAAGCAGAAAAAAGTAAACATGCATATTTAGAAAAATAATTTATAGAATAAAGTTAAAATCATAAGAAATTAAGTTTTTATGAAAAAACAGTTAGTAGCTTTGCAAAATTGATGACTATATAGATTAAAAAATACACATTATATTTGCTGCTCGTACTTTTAGGCAAAACTCCAAATAAGTTGTCAGAATTCTGAATTAATATACAGCATATTAGAAAGAGACAATAAACTAGTTTAACTTTTATAAGGAATGAAATATTTAAGAGTTCTTGTAGCCCATGTAAAAGACAAACAAAAATAAATTTAAAGTAATTTTGATTTTAGTTTATGATTAAGACTGGGACAAAATTCAAATATCTTTATGTTTTTTGAAACTTTATTACTGCAAGGCAAGTAATATATGTTTATTGGGGAACTGTAGTATCTCAGAGTCATTTTACTTTGCAAGTATCTATCAGTAAATGTTCTATTTTTCACAATAAAAATGTCCTGTGGAAATAAACAAAAGCTTAAATTGTCTTCCTTTTAGAACTTTAACATCTATCAAATATATAAAAGGAAATAAAGTTAGAATACATTGATTTTTCCAGTTGTTAAAGTATCGCTTGGTTTTTATTTTATTACTGGTATTCTATGAAGAATAAGTACTAGACTCTTAGTTCTAGTAGCTGAAATTGGCCTTTATAAAGAGCAAGTGCCAAAAGTTTGTAAAAAAAAAAAAAGGTTTTGATATGCTAGTAACCATTGGTTTCATGCAGAGAGGATCAGTGAGTTTGGTGTCTTAAAAAACAAGGCAGTTTTAAAAAGCTTCAAAGGAACCACATGACATTCACTGATTTTATTGCCACCAGCACTGTTCTAGGATTAATTAAATAAAATGTTGCCATCGGAAGCAGAGTCTCCAAGCTCATATAATCTACTGTCTTTGTTAATGTTCAGTATTAATTTAAGAGTACTAAACAATCATAAGAATTCAAGTGAATAAAAATGAATAGCTCTGTTTTGGAATAAATAAAAAACGTGTTACTAGAGAAGTTCTTATTTAATAATCTCTTTTCATAAAGAAAGTCTGTACCTTTTTTTAAAAACTAAAGAAAACTATATAACTATATAACTATATAACTAAAGAAAAATGAAACATAAATCAGGGAAGTAGATAAGCTATGACAACACAGATACAAATACAAGGCATATATGTATATGTCTTAGTCAGTATGAGTTGCTGTAACATAGTACCATAACCGGGGTGCCTTATAAACACAGAAGCTTATTTCTCAAAGCTCTGGAGGCTGAAAGCCAGAGATCAAGGAACCAGCATGATTGGGGCTCTGGTGAGGGCCCTCCATACGCTGTAGATGGTGGACTTCTTGTTATGTCCTCACATGGTGAAAAGATGAAGAGAGAATCTTCTAAGGTCTCTCCCATAGCAGCATTAATGCCACTCACAATGACTCCACTCTCAGATCTTATTCATTTTACAAAACCCCTTATCTCCTAATACTATCAAATCAGGAGGTTAGAATTTTAACTTATGAATTTTAGGAGGACACAAACCTTCAGTCCCTTGCATATAAATACATATCTATACACATATTTACATATACATATATGTATATATATATATATAAACATAGTTAAGCTTGTCATTTATAATTATTAGTTGTATGACATGTGATTGCAATCTTCATTTGTTCTGAATATATCTATTGTGTTCTTGTAGGCTAAATAAAGTATCAAGTAAAAACTCACCTAGATGTTTGATTCAAAATATCTACAATGAAAAATGAAGACAAGTACAATGTTTTTATTAACAAGTGTAACTCTCCACATTTTGCTACAGTGTGTACACATGTGCATGTGTTTAGCAGAACCTCCCACATGGGGAATTTATATAAAGAGGCTGTATAAGCCAGAGGCAAAGTCAAACTCTCTTGGTTCAAACCAGACACTAGCTCTTTCATCTGCAGAAATGTTTAACTTCCCTGTCTTTCTATGTCTGTAGCGTGCATTTAAGGAGATAATCCTCCTCGGAGGATTGTGCAAACTAAATTAGTTTATACATGAAAAGCACTTAAAAGAAAGCTTGACTTGTCCTCAGAACTCCATAAAAGTCTAATTTTGATGATGAGATAATTATCTGGGAGAAGTGGAGCTTTGGTATTTGTCTCAAATTTGGAGACTCCTAGTGTGTCCTTTGATGTGTATGACTATGAGGGGTCAGCACTGGCCCTTTTTTCTCAGCTACAGGAATATAATAAGGTTGGTGATACACGTATTTCATGTGATCCAGAGATAGTAAAGAAGTAGTGCTTACAACTGTCTGTCACCTCTATTTCAATTTGTTTCCAGCCAGAGAGATTTTTGTTGTGGTTATTGTTTTGTTTTTTAATGACCAAATAATCTGCACATTGTAGAGTTCGTTTTATGAACTAATCCCATCCTCTGTTTATCATACCTAAACACCAAAATGTGGTTTCTCTTTATTTCATCCTTAACATATTCCTACTAATTCTAGTTTTATAATAATGGAAATGGACCACTGGGAATCATGTAATTGTGTTAAGATCATAAATATAAATTAGTTTTCTGGGTCATATGTTCTTTCTGTCTTTGCTAAACTAAGCTTATTATATTCCAAAGATTGGCTGTTAGTAATAGATAAAAAGAAATTGATAGAAAATTCCAGGAAAATACCTACAAAACATTATTACCATTGTTGCCAAGAAAATTTATGTCCAGAGCACTCCTATTTATGATATAAAATTTGGGGCAACAAAACAGCTGCATTATTAAGTTTATGTTATGGCTTACAAACTACGAGAAAATTATAGCACAGAAGAAAAAAATTCTAACAAAAAATGATTCTTAATACATATTTTTATTTTCAGGCTAGCTGCTTAACTATAAATTTAGGCTTTGTATATTAGAAATCAAATGGCTATTATCCATACACTTCTGAGAAACTCATTTAATATTTGAGCTGGAAGCAAATATGCAGAGTTAAATATTATTCTTCTCTATGATAGTGCTTTCCCAGGAATAACATTTTACTATAATGTGTACATTATTAAAAAACATTATTCAGTTTATTTTGTACTCTCGTTTTCTAAACTAAATAATCTGGCTTTTTTAGCTGACTCCAGTATTATTTATTCATATTTCATGGCATACTTCCAACTTATCTATAAGTTTTCTCATACTATGAAGACAGTTATCATATTACTTTATATCAAGACTGGACGAAGTATAGACTTTATAATGCCAGTTTTTTATACAAAACTATTTTTACCATGAGACCTACTATTATTCCTGCATTTTTTTGTTCTATGGTTCCATTGAGGCAGCCATTTTGTGTGTATAATTTAATAACTAAAAATATTGCCAAGTCTATAACTATTTAAATTTCTTTCTTTTAATTTATACAACACAAATGAAATCCTAATCTTTTCACTCTCAGACTCCATTTCCAACATGATATTACCTTTCAGAATATAAACACTTTATATTAATTCTCCATGTGATCCATTCAATTTGATCTTTTCCTCCAACTATAATATTATGCATTTGTATTAGAGTTTTGAAAATTTAAAATTATAAATTCTCTTAAAGATAAAATTTCTTAATGTATTCACCATTGGCAAACTTTTCTCAGTTAAGAAACAGACCAGATTGATTTGCTTTTCTCCAAATGTAATTACACACTCAGATTAATTTATTTACTTATAAAATTATTTTTTGTGATGACGTTATAATTTATTTTACAGAAATTACTATTCACTTCAATAAGATCAAGCTCAGTTTCTCCGTAAATGGTGCAATTGTTATTGCATGTTTATTTTATCGCCTGCAACTTTATTCATTTACTTTATTGGTCTTAACAGTTTATTTTAAAGAGTCTTTATGTTTTGCTACATAGAAGATTATGGCATCCACATACAAAGACAATTTTTATTACTCTTGTCCAATTTGGATAAGTTATTTCTTTTTTCCTATCTAATTCTTGTAGCTAGGGGTCCTGTTATTATGTTGCATGTAATTGGTGAGAGTGAGCATTCTTATCCCTTTCCTGATCATAGAACGTACTACATGTTCTCAACTGCTTATCTACATTTATGTAGTGGTCATGATCTTTTTTATCCTTCATTCTATTAATGTGATGCATCCCATTAAATGATTTTTGTATGTTTAACCATTCATGCATCTCAGGGATAAATTTCATTTGTTAGGGCATTCAATCTTTTACTGTGCTGTTTTTTCACTTTGTTAGCACTTTCTATGGGAATTTTGCACGCATGGCAATCCAAGATATTGGCCTGTAATTTCCATTATGGTGGTGTTTTTGTCTAGTTTTTGGTATTAGTGTAAGTAATGTTGACCTCATACAGTGAATTTGGAAGTGTTCCCTCTTTTTCACCTTTTGTTTGCAGATTTTAGAAGGATTTTCATTAATTATTCCTTAAATATTTGACAGAATTTACCAGTAAAGTCATCTGGTCATGAGCTTTACTTTTGTGGGAGGTTTTGATTACTGTATTCATTACAGACCTTACTAGTTATAGGTCTGTTCAAATTTTCTATATATTATGATTTAGTCTAGATAGATTGTATACTTCTAGAAATTTATCCATTTATTCTAGATTGTCTATATATTGGCATACAATTTTTCATATTTGTGTGTATTATCCTTTTTATTTCTGTGGTATCAGTTGTAATTTTATTATCCTTTTATATTTATGACTCCCAGATGTCTAGATTATGCCAGGTTACCCTAGTGCTCTAAAATAGTTGAGACAGAAGCCAATCTTTTTGGCAGCACCCCACAATGTTGGAACATTCGTTGTGTCTAGCAAGTATTTTCTTCTTTTGAGAGAAACAAAGAGATAGGTTTTTCACCTGCTTGCTCTGCAGTGAGGCAGAAGAAAGTCCTGTGATTCGTGTCTATACTAATTTAGACAGTTATCTTGTTCTTTGTAGTCCTATGGGTTTAATTCACCAGTGCTCTGAGACATGTAACACAGAGAAAAAAATTTTCAGTAAACCCTGGAAAATATCAGTTTTTGATATGTGGACTAGATCTTTCCCTAGGAAGAATCTTGGATCCAGAGGTTGCTTCCCAATTGTATAATACTATACTAGGGCTATGGATTATAAAGAGGTTGTCTCAAGTTTTTCTAATAATTTAAATATGTCTGGATAATGTTTACCCAGGGTGCCAGAGCATTTCAAAAAGTTTTTTATTTCTCACAAAAGAAATTGATCTGTGCATTATTGTTGAATTGGTGTATCTATGGGCAAGGGAGCTCAAAGTTATGATACTGCTCCATTTTTAACTTTATTCAGCTATCAATGGTTCTTACTTTTAAAAATAACTAGCTGTCATAATGTTTTTCTTTTTCTACTTGGTTTGACTTTTTAATTGAACTCTTTTTGTTGCTGATTTTTTTTAACAGTTTTGCCAAAGAAAACACTTGAAAGAATAATCATTTCAAGCGAAATTCCAAACTGCTACTTTAAACATGTCTCTCATTTGTGACGAACCGAATAAAGGGGATGCCTGAGCTCTTCCATTGCAGAATTTAAGACAGATTAAATTAAATAGATTTTTAAGATAAATTTGTGTTGCCTTGCTTTATTTTTTCTTTTCCATTTAAAATATTTTAATTGTTTTTTTTTTCTTTTTTGAAATACAGCTTTTTTATTTTAGTGGCTCGATATTTGGAAAACAGCTCTCTATAGAATTTCTTGCCTCTTTTAAAAGTTTTAATTATTATAACAAAAACATTCTTAAAGCAAAATCAGTAAATGCCAATAAGACAAAATTTTGAATTTCAGGTCAGTGTACAATTGTTTGTGTGTATATACATATTTAATTGTCTATATCTTGATAGAAAGTGTTATCAGTGTTTTCTACAAATTATAAAGAATTATCAGTAGCAATTATATTATTTCTGAAAGTAGGAATAATGATATAAGTGAATAAAAACACATGTAATAATACTCAGGTTTGCATCATAGTTCCTGGATATACCATAACTTTTTCAACATCATTTCTTGTTCCAGTTATTTTTTATGATTTTGGAACTTTATCTCTTTGAAGTTAATTATTTGCTTTTTTACTCTAATATTTTTAATGTTGTGGTATTACATAATATTTTAAATTATTCATATTATAAAATATTAAAAAGCAAAAATACACCAGAAACCATTTTGTGATGCTGGACAAGTTTTAGAAAATCAAATTGTTGACTTTTTTGAGTACATTTAAGAAGCATTTTTCAATGGAATTAAACTGAGAAATGTGAATCAGATAGTGGAAAACAGTATGTGAAATGTTAAGTAACAAAAAACTTCTCAAGCAAATCACTTAAGCATTTGTTTCTTATAGGACTTTGCCCAAACATTACAAGCATAAGCTACTTTATATGCTGGTAGATAATATTGATTTCAAAAATAATATTAAATAAGTTATGCAACATATGCTAAATAAGTTATTAATATAATTTGCTTATTAATCTGTTACTCAATATGAAACTATCAAGTAAAAAATGATAGCCCAATACTGAGTGTAATAATTTCAACATGTACATTCACATGCGGCAATATTTTTGTGGGTATCGGTTAGGGTCTATAGGCAAACTTTGTTTTATGCAGTTCAATTTATTGTGCTTTGAATACATTATGGATTTGTTTTACAAATTAATTCCCTACTGGGAATATACCTGGAAAAATTAAAATCACTCTATAAAAAAGATACTTGCACACGTATGTTTATCGCAGCATTGTTCACAACAGCAAAAACATGGAACCACCGTGCTGCCCATCAAAAGAGGACTGGATTAAAAAAATGTCGTTCATATACACAATGGAATATTACAGTCATAAAGAAGAACAAAATCATGAATTTTGCAGCAACCTGAATGGACTTAGAGTCTATAATGCTGAGTGATCCTCCACAGAAACAAAGAACTGAGTATCAAATGTTCTCACTCATAAGTGAACCTTGGACAACTATGGTAATAATATAAGAAAAGGATTGACAGCAGTGGGAAACTACGGCGTGGAGGAGCATGGGGGAGCAGGGAGGTGGGATTGGCAGTAGTGGGAAACTGCCTGGGGGACGGGGGCGCATCTCATCAACAAGGGTGTCTGGACAATGAATATTTGTATACCTAACCCTGGAATGTACCATTGTACCCCACAATTTTAAAATAAAAAATTTAAAGGTTAAAAAAAAAGTTTTTTGTTACCTTTTCACTAATAAGACTATGGGCAAATTTTTTTCCAATAGCATATGCTCACTTCATGTCTCTGTGTCACAATTTGGCAATTCTCTCAATATTTTAATGTTTTCATTATTAATATATCTATTATGGTAATCTGTGATCTGTGGTCTTTGATGGTATTATGGCAAATTCTGGGGAATACCAAAACCTGCATCTATATAGGATAAATATCATCGATAAAGTGTATTCTGACTTCTCCACCAATCAACTGTTCCCCTGTTTCTTTCACTCTTTGGGGGCCTCTCTATTTCCTGAAATACAACAATACCGAAATTAGCTCAATTAGAAACCCTGGAATGGCCTCTAAGTGTTTAAATGAAAGAAAAAGTCACCCTTCTCTCACTTTAAGTAAAAAACTAGAAATGATTAGACTGAGTGAGAAAGACATGTCAAAAGTCAATATAGATCTAAAACTATACTTCTTGTACCAGTTGGCCAGGTTGTAAATGCAAGGAAAAGTTCCTGAAGGAAAATTATAGTGCCAGTTTAGTGAACACAAAAATGATAGGAAAACAAAGTAGCATTGTTGCTGATAATAAAGGAGGTTTAATGATCTGCATAGAAGATGAAACTAGTCACAACATTCCCTTAAGCTAAGCCAAAGCTTATTCCAGTGCGAAGTCTTAACTCTCATGAATTCTATGAGAGATGAGGAAGCTGGAAAATAAACGTTTGAAGCTAGGAGAGGTTAGTTCATGTGGTTTAAGAAAATAAGCTATCTCTGTAACATAAAAGTTCAAGATGAAGCACGAATAAAGAATCTGAGGTGGTAAGAAGAGGTGAGGTGGAATGGAAGCAGAGCTGGGTAAGAAAACTCAAAAGATCAAAGACAGTTGTGGACATTTCACTCCTAGTACACCAAAATGACAAAAAAGAGTTTTAAATGCAAGGAAGGAATATAATGTGACATAATTTTAAATATCACTCTGGCTAGGATGAGCAAATTAATTTTGTAGGTGAATTATTGGAGGCATGTAGAACAATTCGTGTAATGGAATAGTCCAATTGATAAATGATGGTAGATTGTTCCAGTTTCTTAGATGTTAATGAAGAATAAATTAATATAGAAATTTTGTCAGTAGATTCATCAGAATATGTTGAAGGATTATGTGTTGGAATAAAGAATAGAAAACAAAGGGTCTCCTAGTTCATAATTTGATCACCTGGGTGCATAATTATATAGATTTTTATGTCAGAAGGGCTGAAAAAGGAGTTGTTTATTTTCTAAACTTAGCACATAACTTTCAGAAACCACGTAGAAGAGACAGAGCCAGGAATACAGTATGCTACTCTATGTAGAAAGTACAGGTTTTGATGTAAGGTAAAAGTTCGAAATTTACTATTTGGATACTTTTGAACAGCTTGCTCAAATTCTATAAGATTTATATCCCTTGACTGAAATCAATTCACCTCTACTTGGAAGACTGAGGTGGAACGATCACCAGAGCCCAGCAGGTGGAGGCTGCGGTGGCCGGGAGCGGCCACTGCACTCTAGTCTGGGTGACAGAGTGAGACTCCAACTCAAAAAAAAAAAAAATCAATTCACCTCTTATAAATCTGTTAGACAAGTTACATGAGAAATGTATGACATGTATACATGTTATGTACCTAAGTTGCAAATCAGAAATTTTACAATGTAATTAACATAAATATTTTTTATTAACATCTTTGAAAATACTATTTCATGTCAGTAATTATAAATGACATTGTCCTGAGTAAACACTGCGTAATTCATAGACATTGTAAAATTTATTAAAATAGATCTTAATACAGTTCCTCCCTTTTTGCTCAGAATTTTATCATAACATTTTGTTGAGAAACATAAATAAATTAAACTGGTACATAACTCAAAGATCAGTGAGATTGAAGAGTAAGTAAAATGTGGTATCTCAATTGATATGGTGACAGGAAAAAAGGAAATAATCTCAGAATTTATATTATGTAACTGAAGGACTGATTTCTTTGTTTGGTTGTTTTTTGTTAGCTTATTTTTTGACGGAAACAGGTTTGTAAGAAAGCTTCTTTGGGACAGTTAGAAGATAAAAAACTTAGCTCTGGACATGGTGACAATGAACATCTATGTGAAAATACTCTAGAGATGGTGAGAGATGGGAAATAAGAAACCTGATTGATTTGTTAGATATAAAATTGAGGTTAGGTACACAGGATTGTTAACTGTATTGAGTAATTAAATCCCAGCAAGAATATTTGTTGAAATTCAGGTAAAGAAAACAAACAAGCAACAACAACAAAAATCATGGGCCTAATGAGAAAAATAGACAAAATTGGTTTATTTAAAAATTTGATGATAGTTTATTTCATGCACAGTTCACCCTTAAGTTCTTTATGAAATACAAATGTTCAAAAATCACTTTTCTGTATAGTGTACTCTAAATACTTGCTGCCAATGTGCCCTCCGAGGCTTTTCTTGTTTGTTTGTTTGTTTGTTTGTTTTGAGTTGGAGTCTCACTCTGTCGCCCAGACTGGAGTGCAGTGGCCGCTCCCGGCCACCGCAGCTTCGACCTGCTGGGCTCCAACTATCCTTCCGCCTCAGCCTTCCAAGGAGCTGGAACTACAGGTGCGCGCTACCACGCCCGCTAGTTTTTTCATTTATTGTAGAGATGAGGTCTCGCCAAGCTGCCCAGGCGGGTCTTGAACCCGCGGGCTCAGGCAATCCACTCACCTCAGCCTCCCAAAGGCGCAGGATTACAGGCTGAGCCACCGAGCCCGGTTGCAATCACAGTTTCTTTTCTTTGGCTTTCCACGCTCCAATAACCATTATGTGTATTTTATTTCATCACCCTTGACATATTTGTAATTTGTTAAAATAAAACATTTATATAAAATATAAAATTTGTATAGCAGTTAATTTAAAAAATGAAAACTAATAGAAGCTTATAAGTAAATAAAATAAATAATTGTACCTATACAATAATTTTATTTACAATATAATAAATAAAAATAGCTTTAGTGACAAATTTTTTAAGATTTATATTTTTAGAAATTGTTGCTTACTAGTATGAAGCATTGCATTCAAAAGTTTTTTTATGAATACAAGTAGTTTAATTATTGGTGTTCTATAAGGAAAAGAAAGCGCAATTTAACTTTTAAAAAATTATTTAAATGTAATATATATATTTACTAATATGTTAATATGTCATTGATTTAGTAAATGTTACTTGCATTATCATTATAACACCATATCATAGATTATACTGTCTACACTGATTTATGCAAACCTTTAGATGAGTAGATATTATAATATTGTCAAACATGGTAACCACCAATTCTCTTCTTTACCCAGTTACCACACAGAAGTTTTTTCTATTACAAATTTGCTTTAGACTATGAGTTGGATAATTCAATAGTAAAAATATGAAATTAAACATTCCCACTGTTGATGTATGAAGTATGAATTTTCACTGAGTTACAGCAAGACATATGTTTCATAGCAGGGTTTCTAGATTACATGTGTTTGAAACCTTGTTCTTCAGCATACTTATGAGGTCATTCTGTTTTATGCTTCATATCTCTGGACATACATTTCCATTTCTGAAATGAGGATAGTAATTTCAATATCATGAGCTATTGAAAGAATATAAAGATACATAGTAAGAATATAATAAAGATTTAGTCAGGGCTCAGTGATTGATAACTATTGTTGTTATTGCAGTATATTATAACACTATGAATAAACCTAATGTATATTGAATATATGAATGCTAAGACCTATCTTACATGCCAACTTCAATTAACTCCCTTTTTCAGAGGGAGAAATTGAGGTTTTAAAAATTGCATAATTTTTCAGTGACTATATTAAGTAGTATCAAATTTAAGTCTTCCTGTCATCACATAATCATGTTTTCTGCTATGTAATTTAATTTCCTCAAAGTGCATCAATTCACTCACATATCTATTGATTCTATCGTAGGCTTAAGTAACCCATTTTCATTACTTCCTCTACGACCTTATTTTTATTTTGCAAATATTTATGGTTCCAATTCTCTCTCCTTCATATTTCTTTTTATTATATGGCCTTAAATCAAATTCACATTTTATTATCAATTTTGTGTGCTTTGATAAGCTATATAGACATCAGGGAGGGGGAACATGATTACTAATAGAAGGGCAAAGAGAAATGCTTTAATATTCATTTATTTAATTCTTAATTTTCTGTTTCCTTGATCTTTGCATTCATTCTTCCTTCAAGCACAGAGTTCATATCAGATAGATGTATTGTTAGGGTGAAACGGGGATGCTGTGATCAGAGAGTTTTGTGTTTTGTTTAATTACTTTTTTGCCCACTTCCATGCTTTTCCCTTTTGAGAATCTCCTAATCTTCTTGATATACAAAGGGAGGCTCTTGGTTATGAACTCTGGTCTTGTCATAGAACAGTATTAAAACTGTGCTTTCTTGTTTAGTGAATGTGACCATTTTATAGGTTGAATTTCTGAATAATGTATTAATAAAATTTAAATTAAATTTGTTCAGAGATAATTAAACTAGTCACTTCAAAAATGGCAATTATGTATCTATATACTTCTTAAGACAAAATGAAAGGCTGTGCAGTTATTACAGGATTACCATGCTGGTTTATAGTGAATATCCATGTATTTTGAGACTGACTTTGTAGAAAATATGATTGTTTTAAAAGACTATGCATTTAATGAACAAATAAATATATTGATGGCAATATTATTCTAAAAATTATAAATTATTCATGAAATATACTCAAATTTTCTAATCTGTCACCTGGTTTAGAACTGCACTGTCCAATATAGTAGACAGTAAGCACATATGTCTATTGAAAACATGAAATGTGGCTAGTGCAGCTAAGGAAGTTTTTAACTTTCTTTTATTTAAATTGTTTATGCCTTAATATATACATTGAAGTAATGTAATTTTTCTTAAAAATAACTGTATTGTTTTTCTGAGACTATACTTCACTTTACCTGTTAAAAACTTACTGTTCAAATTAAAATATGCTGTTTGCTTCAAAATGAAGATTTAGTATTAAAACAGTATGTATTTTATTTTATTAGCAGATTGATGATATTGACTGTATTTTTAAATGATAATGTGTTGGATTTAATTGCTAAAATAAAATATTGTGTCATAATTAATTTTATCTATTTTACTTTTATAGTGTGTTTCCTAAAAAATTTAAAATTACAAATGTGGCTAATGTTATCTCTCTATCTGACAATTGTCTAGAAAGTGTATGATCATTGATCTGAAGATACTATTGGTAAACAATCATCTAAGAAACTTTATTTAAACTCTTTCAGGTTATATATTTATGTACAATAAATTTGTCTCTAAAACTTAACTTTCAGACATGTCATAGGCCAGTAGTTCGGTTTAAAAAAAAATCATAAATATAGTAAAAAACAAAAAAATCTGCATGCATTAATAAATATTTCTCTTGTCATGTGAGTTCTTTCTTTTTATTATTTGTATGCCTAAAAAATTATCCAAACTTGATTATCAAGTGCTAAGTTCATTGTTCCGGGCTGGAGCACATCTTCAGAAGCACAGAACACCTATGGATATAGTAGTTATGTAATTTTTTAATTCAGCTAATGCATGAATCATTTTTATTAATAAGAGAAAACAATTGTATTTGAATACTTAAATATGTTAAAAATAAGGTCTAAGTATTTCAAAACATATCTTTTTTTCAAGTTTATTATAAATCTATAATATTGTACCACAGTAAATGAAGACTAAGAAAACGTACATTAGTTTGAGATTTTTTTAGATGGTGGCTTTTTATTCAGTTTTTATCTTTTACCGAAAATTCAGTGACTCTCAGTGATGTCTAATGAATGCATGAGGTGAAACAATTCATTAGATATCTTTCATGCTAATATATGTATGAATGTTATGTTTATGAATAAAATAATAACTTTGATCTATTGATTTTGCTGCCAATTTTAAATTAGGTGATGATATATGTAGATAAGTATCTGTAGATTAATCAATGTTTATTATGACTTGGTTTTATAAGTCACAATTTCAGTAAATTATCATTAAGACACTCATTAGAAAATAATAATCTTATACAGAAAGTGATTTTTGTTTTCTTTTTTGCTTATGGATATGACCACCCACATTGTAAGATATCTAAAAAAAATAATAAAAAAATACTTTTCTGAGTCTCATATATCACTCCATACAACCCTTCTGACACAAGAAGTGTGAGGTTATTTCCTCATATCCCAAGCACGCCCCCTGCAAACACCAGCAGGGTAAACTCTAATTCAATTCTGATACTCTGGACCTGGAGGTAGTGTCAGATCCCACAGGCCAAGAAGTCAGTCCCACAAGACTGTTTCCCACTTCATTGCCAGCTACAAGTCCCATTTTTTGTACTTCTGAAAGACTGGCTATAAAACAGTTTCATATGGCTTCCTCCTTTCATTCAATTAGTTTGCTATAATGGCTCACTAAACTTAAGGGAACACATTATTGACATTCACCCCTTTATTCTTAAGGACATTATAAAGGAGACAGATGAACAGCAAGACACAAGAGATGCAAAAAGCAGAAAATGGGGGAATGAACATCTATGCCCTCTCTGAGTCTGCAAGCCTCCAGGAACCTCCACGTGTTTAACTGTCTAGGAAGTACCTGAACCCAGTCTTTTTGGATTTCTATGAAATCTTCATTATGCAAGCATGATTGATTATATTTTTAGCCAACTCAAGTTTCAGTTTTCTCCTTTCACTTGAAGGAGGAAGTAGTGGGGGAGGCACTGAAAGTTCCAGTTCTCTAATCCCTTGCTTAATTGCCCTGGCCCCTAGCTCATATTCTGAGGCTATCTTGTGGGGGGAGGCATAGTCACCAGTCATCGTATTAGCATACAAAAGACACTCTTGTCACTCCAGAGATTCCAAGTTTTTCCACAGATGTGTCCTAAGAAATGAGAGTGGAGCACAAATATATATTTGCATATATAAATATATATTTGCATATATATAAGTATATATTTATATACATATATAAATACATATGTACACATATATATGTTTGCGTATGTGAGTATATTTAACCTTTTCACTTTTAAACATTGAAATAATAATTTTGCCAGAATATGCTGCAAACCTAAACTTTAAATTTAGATTGGCAATGGCAGAATTAACTTCAATTATATTTAATTTTGATTTGCAATTCAACGTGTAAACCTGAACACTTTATTATTGAATCTCAGATTTGACAGTTTAGTTACTTATTGTTACAATGAATCAGCTTAGTTATTGCCCAGGAAGCTAGTGAATTGAAATTAACTACCAATAAGAAAGTCACAAGTACTTATCTATAATGGGGTGAGAATGCCCTTGCCCTTCGGTTGTAACACAAAACAAGACAAAAAAACACAATGAAAAAAACCTTTTAATTGGCATATGCTATGCTACAGTGAATTATCTTTAATTGTATATGCATTCCCTTAAAATGTGTTACATTTGTGTCTATGAACTACATAGTTGTAAAAATGAATCACTGAGCAACAATGAGTCTATTTTCCAAATAAAAAAATAATCAACTGTAGAAGCTTACAGATTATGAGAGTTATCAAACACTGCCAGGCCAAACTCTCTTTATCCTAGACACTCACAATCTTGTCTATTCAGTTCCTTGATTATATTAACTTAATATAGCAAGACATCTATCTCACCTCATATATCAACTATTTAATATGTATACATGTGTATTTGTGTATTTCTTAATACTTACAACAAATCATCACTGTATGAATATTATTTCTGAGAATTATTATAGTAGAAAGATTAAATGTCATACCTCTATTGGTGAATTAGTTGGAGAAGAATACATCCAATGGTGAATATGTTTCTGCATAAGTTTTAACTTTTCCAAAATGTTGCAATAAATTAGAAGTTATCAGAAATCAGAAAAATGCTGACCCAGAATTAAATAGGTTCACTGGCTTACAATTGAAGTATTTTATTTTACTCATAAGAATAAGGAATCATGTCATCATTATGAATTTTTTTCTTTGAAATAGTACTATCTACCATATTTTTCTCCAAGAAGAAATACAGTATAGTAATTCAAAAACCAAATCAAAATCAAAGACCTATTATAATTTGAGTTCTGTCTCCATCATCTACAAAATATGCTCTCTTTGGATGTGTTAACATAATTTTTCTAATTTATAGTATTCTCATATATTAAAAAGAGGAAATAACATTCATTATCCTTCATTTATATGAATAAAACATTCTAAAGAAATTTTAGCTATAAAATATAAATATACATGATTTGAGTTCTCAATAGTGTCATATACAACAGTTCTTGAAAGGTAAATTAGACTATCTATGAAATCATAAATTATCATCTATACATAAAAGTAAATATTATTTTTTGTAATATATTTCTTGTTTAACATTGTTAAATCTTGCAAGCACCTATACTGAAAAGGCACATTTACATTTTCTCTTACTTTTCTTTCTTTTTTTTTCAGTTTTCCAACTTGTCCAATAAATCATTCAACATTTATTTGACATTATTCTCACCATCACTGTGTTATGAGGGAAGTGTGCAAAATAAGGAATAAATATAAGTCACAACTTCGGCATTTACGATGTTTTCTACTTTTAAAAAAATACTATTATTTCTTTATGTAAGAATGTTTCAGCAAATAAATATGAGTTCTACCTTTTTTTCTACTAAATTTTGTCACTGTGATTTAAAAAGAAATAAATGGATGAGAGTTAATTTAGATTTCACATAATAGTATTTCTTTGATTTAGAGCCTATATTTTGACTTTTTATTATTTTTATAGCAGTTTTGTAACTCTGTCTTCCTGAAAATAGATGCAGTTCTGCATCCTTGCAAAGCTTCAAAAGGAGAATTGTTATAAATGAAACCACTTCTCATTCAAGGGAGGTTTGCTATAAAAAACAACTCTGTGATGGAAAGTTTATAAATTCAAGTTTGTTCCTATTGTGAATAAGGAAAGTTAAGCTCACAGAGGATTCCTGGGTTTTACACATCAATGTAAGACAAAAACTGTGAAATTATTCACCATGATTAATATAAATGTGTATGTTCACATATATGTCAACCAAATTTTAAGTAATGCAAAGTACTATGATCTGATACAAAGCAAATAAATCTCTAAAATATAACAGTAGAAATTCCATAGCTGATTATACTTAATAAATCAAACACTTCAGATTAATGAGATACTAAACATGAAATACCAATAATAGTAATGATAATTATCGATTGTAATATTTATTCCTGCACACACTTATATTGTACATTTATGTCTGTAATTCACTAAATATTTCATATATTTTGACTCATTTTTATCCTCACTACAATTCTGTGATGTAAAAACATGTTTTTCTGCTGCCTTTTCTTTAAAAAAAAAAATATTTGGGGCCAGGTGTGGTGGCTTAGCCTCTAATCCCAGACTTTGGGAGACTGAGGCAGGAGGGTTGCCTAAATCCAGAGATTTGAGACCAGCCTGGGCAACTTGGTGAGACCTTATCTCTACAATAAAATCACACACCCACAAAAAAAAACTAGTTTGGCATGGTGGAATGCATCTGTCATTCCAGCTACTTGGAAGGCTGAGGTGGAAGGATCACCTGGGTCCAGCAGGTGTAAGCTGCAATGGCCATAAGCATGCCACTGCACTCCAACCTGGAGAATAAGAGTGAGACTACAACCCCCCCAAAAAAGTTATTTGGGGAGCAGGAGCAGTTTTGTTATAAATGCATAGTGATAAAGTCTGAACTTTTGGTGCACACATCACCCAAATAGTGTACCTTGTACCCAATAGGTAGTATTTCTTTCCTCACCCCCGACCAGTTCCTAATTTTTGGAGTCTCCAATGTCTATTCCACACTCTATGACCATGTGCATCCGTTCCTTAACTTTCATCTGTAAGAACACATGAAATTTGATTTTCTATTTCTGAGTTAGTTTACTTATTTTATGGCCTTTAGTTCTATCCATGTTGGTGCAAAATACATGATTTCATTCTTTTTTATGACTGAATAGCATTCCATAGACTGTTTGCATGTCACTTTTCTGTTATCCAATCACTCATTAATGGACACTAACTTTGATTCCATGTATTTGCTGTTGTGAACAGTGCTGCAATAAACATAGGATTATAGGTGTTTTTTGTTTGTTTCTTTTTGTTTTTTTATTTTATTTATTTATTTTGTTGTTGGCTGCCCACACATCATCTTTTGAGAAGTGTCTATTCATGTGCTTTGCCCACTTTTTTAAATTTAAAAAATTTTTTTTTATTAATCAATATTGTTTATTTTGGTATTGTAGGGTACAGTTAAAAGTTAGGTATACACATATGTTTCGTTCAGGCACCCTTGTTGATAAGGGGTGTCTCCCCGTCCCCAGACAGATATTTACTACCATTAATCCCACCTCCCTTGCCCCCCCCCCAATTTTTAAAAGAACTAACATTTGATGCAGTAGTCCCACTACAGGGTATCTCTATCCAAAGAAAAATAAATCATTTTTTTTAAAACAAAAAAAATCATCAAATTACCAGCAATGTTTCTTTTTGTTTTAAAAAATTATTTATTTTTCTTTGGATAGAGATACCCAGTAGTGGGACTACTGCATCAAATGTTAGTTCTTTTAAAAATTTCCATAATGTTTTCTCCAGAGGAAAACATTTATAATTCATAATTTACATTTCCATTGACAACCTATTCCCGTTTCTCTGCATCCTTGTCAACATATGTAGTTTTTAGACTTTTTTTTGAATATTGGACATTCTTACTGGTGTAAAATGGTTTCTCATTATGGATTTATTTTGAATTTTTCTGATAATTATTTCCATTGAGTATTTTTTTATGATTCTTGGTGGTAAACTGTTAGTATTCCCATTATTTAGATAAAGATCATATGATAAGTGTAGACACTGTGGATCTAGATTATATGCTCCAAACTACCACTAAGGATTTTGGATCCACCCTGAATTATAGGAGCCTTTTCATTATATGTGAGGTGGATTATATAATATAAAGGTTTATGATTGGGGTAGGGAAACTAATCCCAATGGGCCAAATTTTCTGATGTCCCTTCATTTATGTCTATGGTTGCCTTCAGTGGCAGTATTTGAGTAGTTACAAACACAATGGTGGCCCATAAAGCTGAAAATATTTGCTTCCTGGTTCTTTATAGAAACAGTTTGCTGATCCCTGGATTATAGGATTAAAGATAAAAGCAATTAAGTATCTATCTGATGCAAAAAAAAAAAAAAAAAAAGCAGAACCTTTGAGTGTATGAGTAAGGTTAGTAAAAATATAAATACATATATAAATACATATAAAAACATATATATGTATCTATAAAGTGAACAGTAATAGTTGTAGGCATGTTCTAACAAATAATATTTCGGTTTTTTTCTATAAGTAAGAAAAAGTTGACACAAATGTAGCTTTCATCAGTGTATAAAATGTCAAAGTCAAAGGAAGACTTGAATAAGAGTTTTCAGTTAATATTGTTTATAATACCAAATTAGTTTAAAAATGGATGATCATATATAGGATTTTTTTTTTTTATGAGTCGGAGTCTCACTCCATGGCCCAGGCTAGAGTGCTGTGGCATACTCATGGCCATCCCAGTGTTGACCAGCTGACCTCCAGTGATCCTTCCTCCTCAGCCTTCCAAGTAGCTGGAACTACAGACATGCGCCATGTATGTTGGATTTTGATTCATGAAGTAGGTTTCTTCCAACAAGTTAGAATTCAAGATCTTGCATTTACCACTTGTGAGTACACCACCATATTATTTACATTCTGTATGCTTTTAGCTTTCTTGTCTAGATAGAGTTATTAATATATTCACCTACCTCCCTTTACAGATGAAAAAGATGAAGCATACAAAACTTAAATATGTGGCCCTGTACAGACTGGTAGTAAGTGCAAGAACTTAGATTCTACCGTTTTGGATAAAACTTACTTTGTAAATCAAAATCCTACATATGATAATCCATTTTTAAACTAATTGGATATTATAAAAAATATTAGCTGAAAACTCTTATTCAAATCTTCCTTTTACTTTGAAAGTTACTTACAAGCAGACCCTGAACATTTATCAAAATACTATAAGAAAGAGATTGGCAGTAATGGGACAGGGACACTACCAGGGGCGGAGGGGCATACAGGGTACCCGATCTCAAACCAGGAAAAGTGGGGACCAAACGGAGGCCCAAATTTTACCACATACCACTTTGATCAAACACGTACCTAACCCTGAGTTATGCACACATTTTTAAAATAAAAAATAAGAATAAAAACTTCATCACATGACTTTTCTGATTCAAAATACATTGATGCTCTGATTGTAAACCAAATGCAAGATACACAGAAGGCAGAATTGTGACAAAAATAACATGTTTATTTTTTATCAAGATGACATTACAGAATAAGGCTAATTCCTATAATTAAACTGACATTACTCTATTGAGTCTCCAATTTGAAGAGACTTACCAATTATGTGGTAAATTGCAATAGTCTCTCTATTGGGAAGAACTCATAAATGGACAGCATGGATGAAACAAATTAAAAGAATACTCTAAGTGCAGGCCTGCTACAACCAAGAAGAAAGCTGGAGGTATAGGCCAACCTGTGCTTTCTGCATTTTGCATTCCAAGTCACCACTGAGATTAAATTATATCTCCCCCCTTGGCAATAAACAGATCAGGAGAAACAATTAGTTCAAAAATGTGCAAATAAAGCTCTCTTCATATGAAGGGAATATGATAGATTCAGAAACACACTCATATATATACATAAAACATGGTTTTTAAATTATGTGTTACAATATGGTTATGGAATGAAGTGAGATTTGTATTTTCTCCATAATATTTTCCTGTATTATAAATGATAAGAATGTTTTAACTTTATTATTAAAATAAAACAATTTTCACATGAAAAAATAAATTGTGCAGATACCCATATAGTTACGATTTTTTGCTACTTAGTTTCAGTATATTTGTGCAATGTTTACACAATTGTCTTTATTTTATGCTATAGTGTATAGTATGCACATATATCAAAGAGAAAATGAGAGAAAAAGTCAAAGCAGTCTATTTTTTACTTATTTAAAATATTTCTGTCTTGATCTTTCATACATCATTAGTATGATTCAGTGATAGTCAACAAGTTAAAAGTAGGAAACTGTCAGGGGAAGGGGGAGCCCACCTTATCAATAAGAGTACCTGTATAATGAACATTTGTATACCTAACCCTGAATTGTATCCCATATCTTCAAAATTAAAAATTTTTTTAAAAGTTTGCTAAATCTGTGAGTCACAGAATTTTTCCATCTTAGCAAGAAAGAAACATGTATTGTTTTGTTGCTCAATTTGTGAAGCCCAAGATCCAAGTTAGCAACAGGATTCTCAAGAGCTTTTCAACTTAGCCTAAAGTAGTCGCAGATTCTCATGCTGACAGTGCTTATTATGAAGGTTTTGGCTATGATTGCACCTCAATCTTTAAGAGAGAGAAGTGGGTATCATAGTTCAGAATTCTTGGATCAGAATTATTCAGGACCACCAAGGACACATAGATTTTCATAAGGGCTCTTGACATTTGTCCTCTCTATCAGATTTGTTCAGAACACATTGCTCTATGGGATTTCTCTAGTTTATGTTGATAGCATGTAATACTGGACCTTTAGTGTTTTCTGGATTTCTTGATTAAATACAAACCTAAAAAATTCTTAGTAAATATTAAATTACATGTAAGAAGCCATAACACTAGTTCTTATTATCAAATATGTAATATGAATAATATAAAATATCTACAGCTTCTAACAGTTCTCCATATAACAAGTGTTTGCTAGGATGTAGAGAAATTGGAAGCCTGTGTACTGTTGTTGGACAATAAAACGTTGTAGTCACTATGAGAAACACTATGAAATTTCCTTTAAAAAAGTAGAATTACCATATGATCTATCACTCCTACTTCTGGATTGGAACCTCAAAGAAATATCTGCACTCCCATGTTAATTGGACCACTATTCACAAAAGTCAATATATGAAACCAATTACGTATCCATCAACAGATGGATGGATTTAAAAATGCAGTGTATACACACAAAGGAATACTATCTAGCATTAAAAAAGAAAAATTCTGCTGTATGCAACCACACAGGTCAGTTTTGATATTATGCTGGACAAAATGAGGCGGCCACAGAATTACAAACACTGCATGATCTCACTTGTATGAGATATCTAAAAAATATCAAACTTACAGAAACAGAAAATAGAATGCTGGTTGCAAGGGACTGGGAGAAGAGAGGCAATGAGAAATTGTTCCTTCAGTATAATTACTTAGTTATACAAGATGAATAAGTTCTACATAACTACTGTCCAATATTCTGACTAAAGTTAATTGTATTGTTCAGAAGGTACATATCACTTAAGTGTTTTGACACAATAAACTTTTAAAAAGGTTTTCTATATAATTGTACCTTTTAAATTTAAAAACTTTACTGCTTGCCACACATTTTATATCAAATAAATTATCTTCCATATAATTGATATTTAAATGTTTATTTAATTTTAATCTAAATTTTTATTTAAATTTTGGATCCATTATCTCATTGACCAATCTTGCCAAGTTGTGATATTATCACCTACATATAGAATTCTGTAATATACTCCTGTTGATAATGACATTATTATCCTTACTCTGTCTAATCACACAAAGTCATTGCCCTTTCTACACTGTAGCAATACATTTTCATATTATTTACTATGTTCACAATTTATTTCTGTTATTACAAATAATGTTCTGTAATTTTGTGGCTTATCAACCTATTTTCAATATTAATAACTTCTCACTTTGGTATCCAGGAAAATAATATCCAAAAGATCATTTTAGTACAACAGCCAATGAAACATACATGCAAAAGAGCATTGCAATAAAATAACAAATGAAACAAAGCCTTTCATACCAGTTGATTAGCTAGAAACTATTCTCCATCCTTGCAGATAATGTAGGCACTTCGAAAACTGAGACCAAACAAAACAAAACACAAAAGCTAGATATTCCACATTTCAGTAGTTCAAAGGATCTCTTTAGCAATTTCCAAGTGAAGTAAAAATTCTGTCAGCCTTTGAAAGCTCTGAAAAACAGTCCTGGAAAAATTGTTTCTTTGATGTATGTTCAGCATGTTTCAACAACATATGGACAGTGACAAATTACACTCAAGCTTTAATTTTTAAAGTACTTCAATGACCAATGTTTAAATATAATTTTGGTTTGAACACTTTGCTCTCCAAGTAGACTTCATAGTGCTAACTCAGAACTGCCCAACATAAAAAAAAATTATAGATAGAAAATATTTATTTCATAATGAATTTAAAATCCAAGGCCACTTTAGAATATGACTGTATTCCAGGGAGGGATTACTGCAGCTAACATGTAAAAAAGACAATATCATTAAAGTGACAATATCTGTGTATTTAGCAAGTGCATTTTTAGAAATAATGTGTAGATAGTTTCTGACTAGAATGACAGGTAAGACAGACTTTGCATCAACCAGCTGATGGCTTAATATAATAATTAGTAAAAGTGTCTCTGTTTGGATGGAAAATTAATGGTTCCTGTAAGATTGATAAGGAGGGAAATGAATGACTTGTAGGAAAATGAGAAATAAAACAGTTTACCAATATGTTTGTAGTAGTGAGAACAGTCTAGACATTAGTTATAATACAACCTACAATTTTGTCATACATACATATCTGTCATTTGATTTTTAAAAAAGAATAAAACCAATGCTGTTTGAAGTGCTCTGCTTTTATTGCTTTATCTTGATCATTTTCAGGATTATCGCTTTCATTTTTTTTCCTTACTAGGAGTTTCTAACAGCACACCTTAAACTCCAAGCTCAGTTTCTCCCATTCATCCTTACTAGAGAAATGTTGATTTATTTTAACAAGGTATTTCTATACTAGTTCTTCCTTCAGTCATACAATACTATCTTATTGGTCTTTCTATGTTTCATTAATGTGGTTAACATCCCTTA
This sequence comes from Carlito syrichta, assembly GCF_000164805.1. NCBI lineage: Eukaryota > Metazoa > Chordata > Mammalia > Primates > Tarsiidae > Carlito > Carlito syrichta. Next base: position 344,380 of record NW_007260563.1, on the reverse strand, counting down.
CATAAAAGTCTACAATAATTTCTAAGCTTTACTGTAAAAGCTAGTGTCTCCCATGAGTTGAAGAGATGCTTATTCAGGATTCCATACAACTATTCTCCAGACAAAGTGTGTGTGTGCACAAACACACACACACACAAAATATTTGCTACACATAATTTATGTTTATTCTTGCATATATAGCTTTGTTCTGTGTCCCTTTCCATTTTGCTAGTGTAGAACCTCAAGGCACAATAAGAAAAACTCTACTTTTCACTTTAGTGATGACACAGGAGGTATGAGGTATTGTCTCATTTTACAAATGGTACATTTTCTGATATCTTACATTCTTTATAAGCAGTTCTATACCATCAAGTATTTGGCTAAGAACTTGGTTAAGCTCTAGTAATTTCATGTTTGCTGTTTTTTCTCTTCCTAACTGGATTAATTTTGGAGAATGAGTGAGCATAAATAACATGTATTTCATTTCATTATAGCATAGTGTTCAATTTTAAAATACAGACTGGCAAAAATAATGGCTTTAAATGACATATTTATTGCATTGTCTATGTATTTTTTCTCATTTGTAATTATTACAATACAAACTTCCTTATATGTCTTTAACATGAGAAAGAGTAAGTAAAATATCCTTCTGCTGGCTAATCAGTATAAATATTTTGTATAATATTTCTTAAGATCAGGGACAAACCACTCTCTATTAAACTTCATATTGATTCTACCTTTGTTGAATGGAAATGGTCCCCCTCCAACATATACAGATAACTCTATTTCTTTTTTAACTCTCAAGGCCACTCATATAAATGTTTTTTTGTTTGTTTGGTTGGTTTTTCCCCCCTCTCTGGACACTGGTTTATTCAAATATTTTGTATATTTTGAGCTTTTCCCAGATAATTTCTGAGACTAAATATATATCACTGAAAGGGAAATTAGATAGAAAAGTAAATTAATGAATGGTGGGATGGTGTCAATAAAAACAAAAATGCATCAATTATGTAGTAAGTTGAAATCTAGTCAAGAATGTGAAAAATATATAGCAGAGAAGGGAGAACTGGGAGCACCACGCCGGTGAGAGGTACAATTTAAATTGGTTGACCCAATGACTCCTCCATTCTTAGACCCTTTGTGCCCACCTCCTTCAACATCACTGCCTTCCCACCACTGGCACATAAAATTTCTTCTCACCAGGTCCTGCCTCTTGCTCTGACCTTCTGATATCATTTAGATGGGCCATATATTTATCTGCTAGGCCTGCCATCACAAAATACCACAGACTGGGTGGTTTAAACAAAACAAATTTATTTCCCCATTATTCTTTGGAGTATGTAAGTTCAAGATCAAAGTGTCCTCAAGGTTGGGTTCTCTGGAGGCTTCTCTCGCAGGCTTGCAGACTTCCACATCATCACTGTGTCTCCACATGCACTCTCCTCTGCGCATGCGCATTCCTGGCATCTAGGTCTGTCTTAATCTCTTCGTATTCCTACACTTGTGTGGTTGGATTAGGCATCACTCCAAGGAACTCACTTTAACTTATTCAGATCTTTAAGGGTCCTATCTCCAAATACAGTATATTCTGAGGTACTGGGAGTTAGGGCTTCAAAATATGAATTTGGGGAGTAAGTAATTCAAGCAGTAGAAAGTTCCATCAACATGAAGCTATAGAGAATTTATATCAGCTGAGGTAGAGTAACTCTCTATGGTCAAATTTTATGGAACAATTTGAATAAACCCTCTTCCTTTTTTAGTTAAAATATTTTCTCTTTGCCCCATTTTGAGTTTTTTTTTTCTAACTTTATTTCTACTATCTTAGAAAGTATATAGATTTTTGTAAAGCACTAGGAATTGGGTGGGGTAGAAACTATTTCATAAAGACAAAAAAAGGAAGAAAAATAATGTCTTCTTTTTAAAACAGTATCTTAACTTCCCAATTAAGGACTAAGTGTTGAATGCCTACAATTAATTCACCATAATTTCTCTATTCAAGATTGTTTTAATGCTAGCAGGTGACTGCATTATAACAAAATTAAGTAATAAGGGCAAATTGGCATTTATTAAGATTTTACTATTTACCAAATAATGAGCTAATGAGAAACATATAATCATTTTTAATCTTCACTGTAACCATAAAATTTATTTTTAAGTAAATATATTATTTGTCTAACAGTTCACTGAGATATTATTTCTTTAGTTTATAAAGGAGAGAAATGAAGTTTAAAGTGTTTAAATACCTCCATAAAGTCTCCTAACTATAGATACATGAAAGTGAATTTGAACCCAGAATTGGATTACTTCAGAATCTTAGTACGTCTTAGCTGTGATGCAAAATGATTTCAAAGACTAATTTCTAATACACTCTCAACCTATCCATCGAAATGCTATCAAATTGACAAATATATTTTTAAGAGATGCTACATTTTAGATCTAGCTATTACCTTTGTGCTATTTGTTCCCTCATTTTACAAAGATATCCACTTTGTAGCTTTAGCCATCAATCATTAGAAGCCATAGTCCATCTTTTGCTGAAAGAAAACAATAAAACACTTGAGACACTTTATGGAATTCAGATATTGGAAAGTTTTGCAATTGCACCATCATATTACCTTGTTTTTTTCTGTATCCATCTAGGAGACCAATTTTGCTTCAGTGATTGGGGTCACAGCCTAGGTCTGGCTGACTCACTCCTTTGCTCTCCTTTTCTCATACTGATTCTTCAATAGTTAGGGATAATTTAATGTTGAGTCTTTTTCATATTTGTTCTTAATAAATACTGTTTAAGATCCAACTTTAACATTTGTTGACTAATCTTTGATGACTGCATGCTAAATATGGTTTTTAAAACAGAATTCTAAATCTAGGCATGTAAGTAATTTTAAGGATACATTAACATAATCTCTCTCTGAATTATATATATATCTATTTCATCATGTTTTTTGTTTAATTACATATAAACTGAATATATATACTCACATTTCTGCTGAGTGTATGTATGTTCAATGTGTTTGCAGGTATCAATGTTTAATTAGTTGTATAGAAGTACAAAATAAAGGAGAAAGATTTTATAACTTTTTGTTGTGGTAATAATATTCTGTTATCGTCATATTTTTGAAGCTGACAGTATGCTTAGCAGAAGCTAAAGTTAATATTTTTCACTCTTAGGAATATATCAAATATATCAAATGACCTAAGTGTGGATCTGCAACATATTCTCTATTGTGCAATAAGTAAAGGGTATATATGGTTATAAGATCTAGAAATAGTAAAATAAATCTATACATGACCATTACAAAAAATAATGCTATGTCACATAAGAAAATTGACACAATTGTTGATAGTATCCTATATTTGAGAGATGATTTAATTTTTAACTTTCCTTTTAAGTATTACTCAACATATTAAAATTGAATTTTTTTCCAAACAAATTAGTTAGGCACACACTCAAAGTAATAGCATTTGGTAATAAACAGATTACACAGAATGCTCAGAATATGTAGAGTATGAACAGCATACCTCTTTGCCTAAATAAATATTTATTGCCACTCAGACAACTTGGAGCATTCACCATCTTGTCTGGAAGGTTCTAGTGGTTTAATATTTCTGTATGCTCTAGGATAATTAAGGTAAGACACATTTTCTAACTGTTTTTATGTGTGTTGCGCAGTTATCTCAAGTTTTTTTACTGAATTTTTATGAGGACAGCCTCAAACTAAAAAAGACAGCTTAGGCACTGACAGCATTGTGGCTTATACTTGCAGATCCAAACCTATGTTGAGATCTAACTCCCGGTGATTGTTGTAAGAGTTCTATTCAGTTCAACTGTAATGGAGACCATAGCATAAGGCTCTATAGCACACATTTTTTGGCATTATTAATGTCAGAAATTTTTGAAATTGCACAGTTAAATTATACTTTAATCCCAATATTATTTTTATGGTTTTCCACAATTTAATTGATCATTGTACGATCAGTTTACTCATATATGATCTCAATATACAGAACTCATGAGATTGCTGTGAATTAGAAAAAAATATGTTATACAACACAATGTTCACCTAGATCAGTGCTAGACCCTTACAATGCTACTTCCAATCTCCTCTCTGGGGAGAATACCCTCAAAGAAAAGATGGTCAACTGTTAACGAGGTTAACCAAAAAGAACATTGCCTTTCTGCAACAAAATGAAATAAAATACAATCTCAGGCACATTTTTTTTCACATTTTCAATTTTTAAGGTACAGGGAATAAAGGGTGTTAACCTAAAATAAAATTAAGACAGCAAATTCATGATTGAAAGGTTAATATATCAGAGGATGGTAACTATTGAGAACTTTAATAATAGTCAGTTCCTCTGAATCATAGCATCCTTATCAATACCTGCTATTTTTTAACTAAAAATAATCGAACAGGACAGTTTTTTAAATTAAGAATACTCATTTTCAATTTTGATTTTTGTTTTCTTCATGTATATATATTGCAAAATATTTAAAGAATATGCTATTATGTGCATTCTGGTTTAGATGCTGTGGTATATTCTAACTTATTTGTAACATTCTCTTTTAGTCACAAGATGCCTCTTGTCTTCAGGGTCAAATATAGTTCCACAAAATTACTCTATGTTCAACAACCATCATCTTTCCATTTTATGAAACATTTCAGCAGTGGATATTTTGGTAATTATGCCACCCGTATTCCTGTAACCTGGTTACAAATATAATGATACCAACTGTCTCCTTGTAACCTGGTTGCAGAAATAAACTCAATTTTCTCTCAGTTTTTTGCCTCTTGTCTTCAATTGGCCACAATGGAAACAGCGGGACTGGTATATCTGGGGACAAATTGGTGACTCTGGTGGGATATTGCTCCTTGCAGCTGGTTGGTTTCAGCAGGGTTGTTTTATGGATACTCCCTGTGGCTGCTGGAGCCCTTTCACTCCGATGACTCTTCAAAGTAAGTCCCCATCAACCACATGCAATGCCCCTTTGTGATTCACTGGGAGAAAACAGAGATTGAGAGTGGACATGCTCACAAGGCTTTGACTCATGGGACTGGAAAAGACAATGACTCTTGCTAAATCCCAATAGTTAGGGTCTCATCTCCAGACCTGGGAGAAGGTGACTATCAAATGAAATGTCCTTATGAGACACAGGGTCAAGAATTAAAATTATTCAATCTCTCAAGATTGAGGGGCTATCACAGAAGAGGTGGGTGTGTGGGATTCTAAGGGCTACTTTTTGAAAGATGAAATAAATTCAGGAGTTGTACATATTTATTTTCAATACTATGGCAGAAACAAGAAAAGGAAAAGGACAAAATCTAGGGCCCACGTCATGATAGCTTGTAATATAAATATATATCAGATCCAGGATTTTTTCTTTTTCAGATTGAGCTCTGGAACTGACCCACTCTTGCTTTTAAACAATTAGTTATAAAATTAGGTTAAACTACTCCATTCTTCCATAATCCACCTTCACTGATATAAAAATCTATATATGTGAAATCTATTGTCACAAAATAGACATTTCTAGGAATATGTCTTCTAGCTCTGTGCCACAGGTAAATGGAATAGACAACTTAGGAATGATTCTTCTTAGCAATTGTGGGACCTACTGCTGTTTATTGGCCCACACACAGACATGCTAAAAAATGTTTGACCAATAGGGGTGGGAGAGTGGGGTAAAGAATAAACTTGATCTTTGTCTCTTACCCAAATTCCTAATGTCTTGGGGAGTCCTGTCTAGTAAGGACTTGCCAGATAGGGTTTTATAACCTTAGATAGTAAAGTTTGTTTTCCAGTCTGACTCTGGCATGACATTATATAACAGATAAAGAAGGATAAACTGAAGAAATCCAGATGATCTTTGGTGAACAGCTCCTACCCTGTCTTGATGCTGAAATCCATCTTCCAGATCAGCTTAGGGACTATGATGCAGTGTTCGTCCAAGGACTATGTATTCATATGTGGACAATGGAGTATATCCTGGGCCTCTAAAGACAAAGCCTTTTAGATATTCTGTTTTTGTTTTTGTTTTGTTTTTTCTGTGTCTTTTTATAATGTGTCTAAAACAACCTACTGAACTAGTTCTTTAAAATTGTTGATCATGTACGGTGGCTCAAGCTTGTAATCCAGGTGTTTGGGGAGGCTGAGTTGAGGGGATTGTCTGAGTCCACGGGTTCAAAGACAGCCTGGACAACTTAGTGAGACCTCATCTCTACAATAAATCAAAATATTAGCCAGGCATGGTGACACACACCTCTAGCTCCAGTTCCTGGGACTGCTGAGGCAGAAGGATCGCCTGAGCCCAGCAGGTCGATGCTTGGGTGGCCATGAATATGCCACTGCACTCCAGCCTGGGTGACTGAGTGAGACTCCAACTTAAAAAAAAAAAAAAAATGTTTATCCATCTTCCATGGGATCTCTTGGCAGGAATCTCAGATAGAGACAGAGTTTTTTTGTTTTATTTTGTTTTTAAGTTGTGAGATATAAGACAGAATTAGGTACATAAGTAGTTTATGCAAAGGCGACGTTTGGACCTTCCATTGGATCTCACTTTGTCTGTATTAGGATCAGGTATTTTACTGCTTATACCTTGTTGTCATAGCGGGGAGTTCTGTTCCACCAACATGTGCTAAGTAATCTATCTAAAACACATAGTTATTGCTAATGAAACTATAAATTCTTTAAGTAATTTGTAAGCTTCTTTAAATTCTTGGATTAAGGTAATTTTAGACAATAGACTTGTTTGAGATTACATTCTGACTGAGCAAGGTGGAGTTTGTATGACTATTAATTCTTCTTCTTCTTCCCTTCTTAATGCATCTGCACAAATGGAAGCCAGCATCAAGAAAATTAGACAACAAACCACTTGGTAACAGTAGACCCTGGACCATCAGACTCCCTTTTTGATGAGGGTCTTCAATGAAACTTGGGACTGGTGTTCTAATTTGTTTTTGTGGATTTCCTCTGGCTTAAGCAGTCCTTTTCTGGTATAGTAGATTAGTAATAACTGTTTTAGTGTGTGGAATATTGTTTCATGTATTGTTTAAATGTTGTTTATCTTGTATGACTAAAACCCCCGAGTTTATGGCCCACATGTACATGATGCAAGAAAACAGAGAGAAGAGACTGTTTAAATGTGCAAACAGAAAGAGCCAACAAGTTCATGATAAAAATCGTGGGGACAATTGACAGTGGGGAATGTTACAGGCCAAGACTCTGGGAATGGTGACCCTTTACATTTCTATCTTTGATTTGAGGTTGTCTAGCTAAATGAACCAAGGTTACTTTGATTGTTGTAACTTCTCATCTCCCCTTAGGGAATTATTAGCATGATTTGAAGATCTTGGGTCTTGCCAAAACTGCCCATAGACCTTGTTAATTTAGTCGCAGGGGTGGGTGATAGAGGATTAGGAGATCTTGAGTCATGCCTTTGTTAATTTAGCCTTGGGGTGGGTGAAGGATTATGGAATATAAATTCTGAGTAAGTTGTACTGCCGTTGAGTGAGTTTTTTTAGTAATGATGCCACACATCTCCCTGTAACCAGGTTGCAGATATAATGATAACACCTGTCTGTCTGAAGTGTGGTTGCAGAAATAAACTCACATTTGTGGCAGAGAAAAAAATAAATTTAAACATTTCAATAATGGCACCGATTTAACATTTTAATATTTCTAGATATAAATATCAATACTTGAGATTCTTGGTAAAGAGTCAACTTTAACTTTCACAGCCTACAATTAACTGATGTATAAAGAATGTCTTTGCAATAAGAAGAGAATTAACTCCAAGTTATCCAAACAATGGTGATTCTCTTGGGAAAATAGCACTGAATCAAATGTCTTTTCTTTTCTCTTTTATATTTTTGGAAACTAAATTTACATTCAATTGCCTTCGTTTGGACAAAATTGACAAACAGATTTAAATATTATGCAGGTTTATGTTAATGAATTATGGTACATGTGGGTATAAATATTTAACATTCAGTTCCTAGTTTGCTTTATTTGGATTCTATTTGTCAGCATTCTATTGACAGACAAACATTTTAAAAAATGGAGTTGGAATTTCACCGATGTCATAATTTCTTATAGAGCAAGATTTGTGTCACTAGTGAGGAAAGTGACCATTTTGGAAAGATCCAGACTTTATATCAATGTCTCCACAGCCTAACATCGTAAGCAGGATAATGCCAATGATATGAACTAACATCTAAAGAATACAATATGTTGGTATTTTAGAACATTAAGAAAATTTAGTTAATTTTTTTCTTTTTTTTTTAATTAAACAAAAGTAAACTTAAAATTCATCCCCAAAACAAAGTAGACACTTGTGTGACAGGACCAAAATCCTAACGCCATTTTACTTCTTGAAACCAAAGACATAGGTTAATTTTCATAAAACTGTATGTGTTAAATAACTTGTCACTCAAACTAAAATGAATCTTACTGTCTTTGCAATATAAAAAAATTACTAAAAAGTATATTGTATACTTATGGATTCTCTATCATAGGTATATTTTTCTTATCATCTAAACTAAATTTACCATTAGATTGATACCTACTAGTTTTTTTTTAATCTGTGGCATGTATGAAGTTCTTACTTTTATCTTTACACTGCAAAATGGTCTATATATTTAATATAGGTTTATACTCTAAATTCTAACTAAATTAGTGTCATTCAGTTTATGAGTTTTGTGTTATGCTCATGAAAAACCTTAGCAAGGATTCTTGTCAGTGTCTTATTGGTGAATTTTCTACAGCATAAACTACTTAAAATATATCTTTTTTTATCAATATTTTTATTATGGTATTGTGGGGGAAAATTAAGGGTTAGGCACACAAATATGCTTCGTTCAGGCACCCTTGTTGATAAGGGGTGTCTCCCCATCCCCAGACAGATATTGACTACCGTTAATCCCACCTCCCTTCCCCTCCCTCCTCCCCCCATAGTTTCCCACCACTGTCAATCCTTTTCTTATAGTATTACGATAGATGTTCAAGGTCCACTATATGAGTGAGAATATGTGATACTCAGATCTTTGTTTCTGGGAGAGGTCACTCAGTATTATAGACGCTAGTTCTGTCCAGGGTGCTAAGAAATTCATGATTTTGTTCTTTTTTATGGCTGCGTAGTATTCCATCGTGTATATGTACCACATTTTAAAAATCCAGTCCTCTTTTGATGGACAGCATGGCTGCTTCCAGGTTCTTACTATTGTGAACAGTGCTGCGATAAACATACATGTACAGGTATCTTTTTTATAGAGTCATTTGAGTTCTTCAGGTTATATTCCCAGTAGGGGGATTGCGGGGTCACATGGGAGGTCAATATTTAGAGCTTTTAGGAATCGCCATACTGTTTTCCACAGAGGTTGTACTAGTTTGCACTCCCACCAACAGCGTAGAAGTGTTCCCTTTTCACCACACCCTCTCCAACAACTGTTATTTTTTGAGTTATTGACAATTGCCATTCTGACTGGAGTTAGGTGGTATCTCAGTGTGGTTTTGATTTGCATCTCGCTGATGATTAGTGAGGTTGAACATTTTTTCATGTGTCTGTTGGTTGCTCAGATATCTTCCTTTGAGAAGTGTCTGTTCATATCTTTTGCCCATTTTATAATGGGGCTGTTTTTTTTTTTTCTTTT